>NC_142826.1:2050250-2202500 GCF_057945365.1 Rhopilema esculentum | reverse complement strand
CTTACAAATTTAAGGATTAGAACTACAGAGTTTTCTAAACTCTCAGCGAAATTCATTTCGATTGGACTTTCAAAGAATCCACGGCTTTAAAATTGATAATACAGCCCTATTCTCAGTTATAGTTTAAATATATAATGAATTTTGATGTCGAAAAACAGGCAAAGTGTATTTCCGGAACAAAGATTTCCTTAGTGCATTTAACAGGAAAGAAAATGGGAGATATAATAGAACAGATGGGCGTATAGTGGTGAGTGCGGGAGCTTGATAAATAAAAACAGACGGAACTCTTATTGGGAATCATATTTTATAAATGAAGAAACACGAGAAGAGGAGGGAATAAAACTTATTCATAGCTTATAAGGCGGTTGGATATCGGCTTACTTTGGGTGATTAGAATGCACAAGGAAGCAGAACAACAGAGGAACAACGCGATTTGCGCATCTCATCTCAGTGCCCAAGTGATTACAGGAGATTCAAGGCTTAGATATCGACAATAGAACTGGACAATTGTTCAGGTTTTTTTTCGCAAATCACAGATGGGAAGTTTCATCTGAAAAACAGAATGTATGACGAGTGCATTACAAATAGCACAAAATGCAAAACATCCTATCAGCTGAAATACTTCTTCGAAGAAGAAGGGAAGAAATAGACATGAAATATCAATAATGATTTTATAACTGTTTTTGTATTTTCAGTCATAATAGTTTACAGTTAACTGGGCTTCCATTATAATAGACCTTTTATGCTTCTTTGGCAATTCACTGCTTCCCGAATACAAAGAAACTGTAAAAAATATTTACCAGGCCTCCCACATCATTCCTTTTCAAAAAAAGGTTTTCATCATATCATGAGTAGTGTACTAATACATATAAGGTGGTCAGTGAAATTAAGTGATGTCAGGGTAACAAGGATAACCTGCAGATAACAAAATATAATACACACTTTTTATTATAGTAATTGAGATAGTTGGAATGTCTCCAAAGAGAAAAATGAAAAAGGGTCCAATATCAACAATCAGGTCTGAATCTTCTGTAAATGTTACACTGTAACATAAAAGAAACACCTGTTTGCTTTCAGAAAAGAGGACCTGCTTGCTTTCAGAAAAGAGATGTGAGGATATACACAAGTAAGCTAGATAACATTGAAGAAACGTGTTGGCTAACAAGCAAAACAATAGACCATCAGCACAGACCATCAGCATAGCCTGATTCATTTAGAAGAGATCAAATGTTAAAGGAAGAATTTCCTGAAAAGGAGGCCTTTTATAGGGGATCCAAAAGCCAAAAAATTAAAAAACAAACTACCAGTAAAAGCTCTCTTTATTGGATTAGAGTCCCCCCCCCCACTTTTATCAACACTCCACACTGCCTTTTAAAAATCAGCAACAACCTGCAATCTTTAAGCATATAAAGCCAATTTATAAAGAATGATGCAAGATGCAATGTGCATCTTAAGCAAAGCCTCAGTTCACAGAAACCCCAGTGCAAAATCCATTAGTCATACATAGTAATAGGGTTGGGATGTGAAGTTACAGTCCTATAAAAGGCCCCCCCCCCCTGTAAGAATTTTCCAAAATATCATTGTGTAATAGATGTTTCTTCCAGGTATGGTTACAGGCAAATGGAATTAGAACTATAAGATGCTCTCTGTATTCTGGTCTTTGACCCATTTGAGTCAGAGTCAGAATACAAATCTTTTTGCAATGCTCAGAAAAGAAAATTAGCTCATTTCACAAAAAGATTGACACATTTTGTTCAGGTTCCACCAGTATTAAGCTACCTGAGACAATGACTTGACAGCAAATTTATTTGACTAGCGTCATTGGGAGCAAAAAGATAATGACAACATGGTAGTTGTTGTCAAAATGAAAACAGTAAGCAATATAAAGAATTTTGGTAGTTCATCCAATATTGATTGTTTGCAATAACACAGCCAATTACTTACCTTTGATCAGATCTTTAATAAATAATGTTAAGCTGTTTTGCTGTCTTTATTAGAGCCATTTAAACACAAACAAGTACATAAGTTTCTTGAAAAGAATACATATGCAAAATTAGCAGGTGTTCAAATTCTTGATTCTGGAATTGAAGTAACTGTCAGGGCCAGGGACAGCAGAAGCATGGTGGCTAAATAGGCCCCTGTTAATTTACAAAATCTACTAAAAGCCTACAATGAATCCCCATTGTCCTGGCCACCCCTAAAAAACAAATTTTAGACCCCCCCCCCATAACATAAAGCTCTGTGGTCTTGTTGCTACTTGTTAAATATGATAAATCTAGTCACAGGGGGCAGTGCTAGAAAATCCTTAGGGGGGTGTCAAGTGTCAAGTAAAATGAAGGCATACTCTCCAAAACAGAAAAGACCTTCTCCCATGTTTACTAACTATGACTTTGTGATTCTTGAACAACATAATGATCTCAGCAATGTGATAGTAAATACAAACTTACACAGGTGTGCAAGATCAGTCATAACAAGGGTATTGGGATAGGCTTCCTTTAAAAAAACTTGCTTTAATATCACAAAACTTCCTTATTCAATCATTAAACAGAATAGGAATCATTTTTACACAGGTAGGCTAAAAGTTTTTGCTAGATTGCAGGCTATTGCAATGTGATAAATATATGGCACAGGTTGCCACAGAAGAAGGAAAATTTTTCAATTTTGATGCCTCCAGTTTGCTGGAAAATGTCCCCTTTGAACCATTTTTTACCACCTTACATAAGAACCTGTTATCCTTAGAAATAATATCCACAGGGGGAATGCTATTTGATGATTTCAATAGTTTTTCTGGTAATCATTCCTGTCATTTAATCACCCAAACCTTAAACATTGTAATATGGAGTTTGGTTCTCAATGATTTCAGTTTGCCAATTAACAGTTGAAATATAAATGTGCTGAGGAGAGAAGAGGATCAAATTGAAATGAAAATGAATTTGTGCCACCACCAAGCAGGCCCGTCAATATAGGGGGGTGCATGGGGCATGACACCTCCATAAAAATAATTCCATTGCAAAAACGAGGAGTTTTTGTCATCTTTAAATAATTTGTTGGCAAACTTCAAAACCTGTCGGCAAATACAGGATGGCTCACCCACTTTGTCGGCAAATGGGAAATGGAAACCCCCCTTAGGCACAGTATCTAGCAACGGCCTGCCACCAAGTTTGCTGAGAAAGCATTAAAAATGCCAAATCTGCAGGCTCTTGGGGGCGGGGGGTGTAACACTGACAGTGTCCAAATAACAATGATAAAAAAGTATGACTTACATTATCTTAATTTCTATCAAGATTATGGTGAGTTTAAATGTTTAATTGTCTGACCCGGAAATCTTGATTCCTTCTAAACTGTCTGATATCATGAAAACCAGTTTTGATTATCTTTCTCTTTTAATTGAACTAAAAAAGCAGCATAAAAACTGATTTAAATATAAATATTTATTTTTCAATAAAGGAAGATGAAGATTATGGTGTTGAAATTGATGTTGATGTTCTAATGGATGAGTCAGATGAAAATGAGCAAACAAAAATGTTAGCAGTAAGTGGAAACTTTTTACTTTTTATTCAACAACAACTAAAATTACAAACCTCATTAGTTCAAAACTTTCAATTGACAATTATCATTGCCATCAACATCATCATTATCAACATAATCATAATCATAATCATCATGCAGGGTGGAGGCATGATGGCATTTTCTATCTATGAGTGAACAGCTAGGGACACTCTCTGAATGTGATTAGAATCATTTCAGAAATTGTTCTACAACTTTCCCTCAATTGCTGATATTTCAAGATGTATTGCTACTTCACAGTATTCAATTTTTCAGGAGCTTT
Source organism: Rhopilema esculentum (assembly GCF_057945365.1). Taxonomy (NCBI): domain Eukaryota; kingdom Metazoa; phylum Cnidaria; class Scyphozoa; order Rhizostomeae; family Rhizostomatidae; genus Rhopilema; species Rhopilema esculentum. The sequence continues at coordinate 2,198,671 of NC_142826.1, read as the reverse complement.
TAAAGGGTGCAAAAGAACCTACAGAGGTAAATAAGAAATAATTTTTAACAAGTATGAGAATGTATCAAAGTTACTGCAGCACCTTAAAAAAGTGGAGGGATGAATATTGCTCAGCAGATTATTTCCATTTGCAACCATTTGCAACAAAGCTTTATTTAGAGAGCTATTTTGATGGATGCAGCCTGAGAGAAAGTCTTGTCTCCAGGAACAAGTTTGAAAAAGAAGATTTCATGATTCATTAATAAAACTTGATTGCTTTGTGTTTCGAATTACTTGAAAAAGTAGACTTCCATAAAACTCTTAAAGTCATCATGGAAGAGGCCTAGTGAATGATTTTATAGGTGAAAATAAAAGACAATGAGATGAGCCTTAAATTGAATTTGCTTTTCTAAGAACCAATTTATTTAGCTGGCAGCCTTGCAGTTTATTTCCCAAAACATCTCAAAAATTCATTTGGCAGATAGCAATAGATAAGCTCGCATTCACATTGCACAAGGTAGCAATCCATGATATCATTAAACAAAATATGAAGAGTAAATACAAGGATTAAATCTCAGTTTTTAAGGCAATCTTAAAAATCCTTTGCCATTGTTCAATTTTTCAATATTTCTAATAAAGTACTCTTGTTGATAGGATTTCATCAAAGAGTTAATAAAGAGAGTTGTCACACTGTAAGTATAGCCATCCATATATTCAAATAAATTAGAAATTTTATTCTCTGCCTTTAAATAATAGAAAGTTTTTTACTAGGGTCTTTAAATAGAAGGTACTAGGGTCAGTCATTTCTATGGCAACAAAACCCTAGTAGTAGGATTAAAATACTTGAATAGCACTGCTCTCTTAATTGGAGGGATTGGAATTGTTCTTAATTGTTGAAATTCTCTCAACTTTCTACTAATGCTAGAGGCTGGGCTTGCTGAACCTTAATTTATATATTTGGAAGTAGCTTTTTTCTACTTCCCTGCTAAATTATTATGATAATTTTTTCCGAGAGCCTCTGCAGCACACTGCACTCTACAAAAGAGAGCTGTCGATTTGGAATGCTGTTTTGTTTCTTTAAATAGATACTGTATGAGGATTATATGCATTTATCTTGAAAACTGTATCTTAACCCATCCAACAATCTTCGTACCTGATAAATATGCCTTCTCACTCGCTATCCAAGTTCCTTGGCCTTCCTTCCAAACAAGTTTCAAACAAACATCACGATTTCCCGCCAATTCCTGAAAAGCTTCTGTGCAGCGTCCAGTTTCTAACTCCTGCGTTATATCTTAGTGTACATCCTAGAGATGAATTTTGTTCATGTTTTGTGAAGTGAGATAATTTGTTTTTCTTGTTAGTGGATCCCTAGACTTGCATTAGATGAGACGATATTGCAGTCCGGTTAAACGTTTAACTTACTGAATGCCCAGCCAAGATGTTTATTGTCGGAAAATCGTGGGCCTTAGTCCCCCCCCCCTTTCTCGAAATGAAAGCCTGAATTTCCGCCACTGAGACCGTTAATAGAGGATAATAGAACTCAATGTTAACTGGTATTCGTAAGAAAATTATCTGTTACTTTTAATACGCTTTTCATTTTATAGAGAGGAAATACAGAATTCAGTGAAGAAAGTGTCACATTAAAAATGGAATCTGTTGGCTTTCCTATAAAGTGGAATGGCTTTGGTTGGCGATTCAAAAATGCATAAAAGCTATTGATGTCAGAAACACTGTTCCATCGGCATAAGCTAATAACAGAGACTGTTTTGTGAATGAACTACACTGGACACTGTCCCAAACTTACACATGTACTTGCACTTTGAGCCATAAATGGTGTGTTTATAGGTGAGCCATAGGCCCAGGCAGGGATGAAGTGTAAAAAAATGTCCTTGCTTAAGGAAAGAAATTGAAAATCGAGAAGTAGACGTTGGCAACTTTTGCAAAAAAGGGCCACCTAGCTACGTACATAGGGTGGGAAAATTACAACAGATGCACAAAGGTGGGGAAATTACATAAGATACACAAAGCTGGGAAAATTGCTTAGATTGTTTGACGGAATGTTAAAAATAGCCGAAAAAGGCATAAATTAACTCCAAATATATAAAACCTTTGAATTCCTGTAAACAAAAATAAGAACTTGCTCAATGTGCCCCCTACCTTCTCTGCCCCTATCTATTGTGCCCCGGCCTATTTATTGTTAATTTGTCAAACTCAATTTTTTATAACAAACGTGTTATTATATCATTATATCAATGATGCTTTCTTTGCTCAAATTTTATGCAGACCTTTCTCTTAAGGATAAAAAAGCAGTTCGTTGTTAATCGAAGTCAGCGGTGTGACCAGGAAGATTATGTGAAAGAGTAAGGAGAGGAGACAGAAGTCTCGAGACAGCCATCCTAGAGAATAACTTTCAAATGCACCTTTCACCTTGGTTAAACGTGCATAACTATAAGAATTTGTATGTGCTTTTCTAGAGATCAGTATCTTACGGAGAAATTTGATTTTAAAGGTCCTTCGAGAAACTGCAGATCAAACCTACCAAAAGCGCTAAATAACTGGTATTATGAAACTGCAAGTGACTTACCACTTTTGTCTCCAAAGGTATAGGCTATTTCAGTTGAAAAAACACCTTATTTTAAGATCCTAGTCAAATTATGGGTCAGCTTTCTCACAACAGGGCTGAAATTCTTTAAGATTAAAGTTATCTTATTTCAGTCTTCCATCTACAATGGATAATAAAATCTATGCCCTCTTTACTTTATGTTTCATTATCTTAATAACTTTAATTTAGCGATAGAAAATCAATTTCTAGTCAAAGAACCTTTTATACTAATCCCTAAGTTACAAATGTTCAGTCGGTTGAATTCATTCAAATGAATGCTTTCTGAATGTCAAATATCTCGCTTTCATGACCAATGTTTTCACAAATATTTCTTTGGTAGGTATTCTCTTGCAATCTAAAACCTTGATAAACAACACCGTTTGAGTTTTCTCCCATGCCTATCAAATGCTGTCAAAGATTCCAGCATTAAATGAAAAAGTTTTTGCATTCTATAATTGAATTTCTATTTTAGTATTGATGTGACATGAACAACAAGTATGGGGGTTTATTTTGAATTACTGATACAAGTATATAAAGAAAACATGATAATAATTGTCAAAAATTATAATGAATTATTGAAAAATTTAATAATCGCTCAAATCTACAAGTAAAACAACGACAGCATAATTTTGCCATTACGGGGCGGGAACTCTAGGACTCTAGCACAATGGCTGCAATGATGGCTAAAGTGGTGTAGGAAAAAGAAGCCCTGGCGCACATGCCCCCAATACTTCCAGTAGCAAAATGCTTGGCCCCATTGGGGTGAAAATTGTCTCTTTAACATGTCCCTATAATAGGAAATCATGTCCAGTTTCGTCATGCTCCCACTTTTCACCACGTTCTTACGTCCCTGATGGATAATTTCAGATCTACTTGACTTAGATATTCTTTGGTACTTTTTGTTGGCGATTCACCCCCTGCGCTTCTTTGGGCAGGTAATGTCCTTTTGAGCAATATGATTGTATGGTACCTTTGTTATGCCATCTTCAAACAACCAAAGTTAAAAAAAAATTAAGAACAAGCTGAGGCTGAGGTCCTTTAAATGGCATTGTTGTAAAACCCCCTCAGAAATTCATTCTCAAAAACAATAATGAGTTTTCTTGCCATGCATGGCTGCCTTTCAGTGAATTTTGCAAATTTGTCTGCTAATAAAGGATGGCTCACTCACATTCTTGGCAAAAGAGGTCTGAACACTCCTCTTTGCGCATAATAGCTAGCGTTTGCACTGCTTAAAAATTTAAGAACGAATTAAGAACAATCTAGCCTCAAATATTTCGAAAAGCTAAGAACAGCTAGCTTAAAGCCTCAATTTACTGGCTCTTATTTGTAAAAGTGAATGTGCTAGAAAAAGCCCACAAACAAGACGTGTGAAATTAATTAATAGAAAATGAGAGTGAGTGCACGACACTTGATAGTAACTTACATATCACAAGGCGCGGATTTCATTTTGCCGGTTTCTTGCTTTTAACCAACCAACCAGTAAGGCTGTATACAGATAAAGAGTCTCAAAGAGAAAAAGTACTCTCGCTGTTTGAAAGAAAAACAAGGGTATTCTGTAGCCCCCCTCACATAAAGGGGGATTAAAATAGACTTCACAAGAATGGAGAATCTTTCTTTTAAAGAATCTAAAACGTTATTGAGAGTTTTGGCAAGTTTCTAGGGACAAAGGAAATAAAAGGGTAGGGGTAGTGTCACTGGGTAGTGCCACAGAATATATTCTGTGGTAGTGCCACAATGATATAGAAGCGCTTGTAATGCCAGGAAAAACACCAATACGAGGCAAAGCCGAAAAGGAGTGAGTCTGTGTACTCCATGATGCTAAATAGGCGTGTTGGATTATTAAATAATATTCTTGTTTTGTTCCTTACTTTTTCACCACTTAGAGCGATGGCCTGGCGATCTCACGGTAAAGATAATGACGATTTGATCACTCAACTCAAAGGTAAATTTCTTTATGACAGTGTGCCTTTCTCAGTCAAAATTGATTTCTTCTGCTTTTTAGTGGTGAACTTTCAACTTTGATGCTTGTAAAAATACGTGCCTTTGATCATGTCTACTTTAATTTACCAAAATCCTCAAAAGTACAATCCTGGATTGAAACGTCTTGTGAATTAAAAGTTTTATACGTGTGACTGAAGCTCAGCTCTTATAATTTTTAGCTTATTTATGGAGAGCGTTTCCTACAAATTTCACAAATTTTGATTGTAATCTGCCAGATATGTGCCAGATATACTTAGTAAAAAGATATGAATTGTAAAGAACAAAGGCCGTTCAGATGTTTTTGGACCCAGGCAAAAAATAATCAATTCCTTGTACTTTTCCTATCTTCGTGTCATATTGAAACCAAACAGAACTATGGAGCATAATTATAATAAAATTATTGTCTGTTCTAGGATCCATCTTTCCTAAATAAAATGCCAGTCGATTTTGTAATTATTCCAAATTCATTTTTGGGCTATCTGTAGCATGTCGTTGTTGCAAAAAGATTTCCTGCCACCAACCATGGTAGCTTATGACAGTTTGGATATAGGAAATAGAGTGAAGTAAAATTCTGTGGAAATTTTGAAGTTCCATCAATCAGAAATGGAAGAAGCTTAGAAAATTCTGGGTCTCAAGAAAGAAAATTCACTAAGCACAGGTAATTGGGTTCTAAAGTGTGATGTCAGCAAAAACCTTTTTTAGAATTTTTGAATTTTAACCATAAAACATAAAAAATACAACAAAATACTTTTAGATATCCAAAATTGGCCAAATAAGTCCAATATCGGTTGAGATATGGTCAATGAAAGATTTGAAGTTTGCTAATGAATCACAGTTATTTTGGCTCTGTTGATAAAATTCTGAACAGAAACCAAAATATAGAGGTTTGATGGGGAAAGAGCCAATACACATGTGGCCATATCCTTGCCAATTCAATTGCCAAAAGTTTGAATCTGTCAAGTGTGTGCCTGACTGTGTGTTGTTGGAGAACAAAAATTTACAGCAGAATATGATAATCAACAGTTTAAGCTTGCACACACTTGAAGTGCACACTTCTGACTCTATAATGCACACTGCACACTTCAATTTTTGTTTGTGAACACCTGAGATCTCCTGTTGTACTTTCATATTGGCAATGATCCCCTCTCTGCCCCTGAGTAGTTTTGCTTTACCATGATAGAAATTTGTATTCACTCACAGTTGCACACAAGGCTAAGAGTCCAAACTAACAGCTAAAATCATTCTTCATTGTACTTCATCCACTTCTTAAAGATATAAACAAAAATATTCAATTCAAAGTTTGTTTTGATCCCACTTGAAGTTCACACCTCGTAACTCAGCACTGATAGGAGCTATTGGTAGCTAAAATCATCACTTATTCTCCAACCTTGTGGCTTGCTAATATGCAATATAAGAGTGATTTTAATTCTCTGTTATGCATTCTTAAGTTTTTTTACTCTGTTTAAACAATTTCAGCAAATAAAGTGATAAAAAGTGAGAATGTAGAGAAGGCAATGAGACGAGTTGACAGAGGAAACTATAGTCCAAGAAGTCCTTACCAAGATTCTCCACAACCAATTGGTAGGTATTTAAATTATCATTTTGCAATATTTCAACTCATTTGCTTTGCAAAACTTGGCCTACAGGCCTTCATCATGGAAGACTAACACCTAAAGATCGTTTTTATCTTTAAATTTCCAGGCTATGCTGCCACAATCAGTGCCCCACACATGGTTGGTATATTCATAAAAAAGTACTTTGAACCAACAGTTTCAATTTTGAAATTTTCATTTGTTGCTAGCTGTTTCAAAAAAATTTCTTTGTTATTAAATAGATGTTTTTGACTGAAGTTTTGCTTTAATTTTTATTTACGTTGTGCTTATACTAGTCAATTTCCAAGAACATAGATTTTGATAACATCTAGATCATTTATGATGCATCTAGAATCATAAATTCCTATCTAATTGCTAGCTCTACTTTATCAGTTTACTGTATTTTGGCATGAATAATACGCACCTTTCTCAATAAATTATTATTTCTTTTAGGGTGTGTTGCAAAAAGTAATTTTGCTTTTATGAGGCAAGATGCTGTAATATTATCTTCTTATAATTTTAACCTGGATGGTAAATTTGATCTTTGTTTCTATGTTAGCATGCATATGCCCTCCAGTTACTTGAAGACAAATTATACAAAGGTTCCAAAGCTTTAGATGTTGGTTCTGGAAGTGGATACTTAGCTGCTTGCATGGGATACATGGTCAGTATTATTGCCATAATATATATTCTTTATTTGATTGCAATAGTTGCACCCATTTTTCAAAAATGAAGGTAGGGGATGTGACTTGGTACCACCAAGATAGTTTCTTTCTGTCACTATAATGTTGTTTAAACAACACTTAAACAAGCTTTGATTTGAACAAATAGTTGATATTTTAATTTAAAACCAAGATACTTTTCTTTTAAAATACTAATATCACAAGGTGAAATTTTTGGAACATAATGCCAACCATGAAAATACTGATCATAATCAAACTAAATCATTAGCTGAGATTATGTAGTTTGCAGTAACAGTAGAAGTTATTAAGTCCTTTCCAAGCTATGTTGCATAATGCTCCAAAAATTTAGAAGCTCTGTCAAAATCCTTTCACCATTTGACCAGATTGTGAAAGATTTATTTGACTGGAGATTTTCCTATATATCTTTTATACTGCCTTTGGCTTTCTAGGTATTATAATATGATTGTTCTTGCCAACCAACCAAAACATGGGGAAAATGCTTGTGAAAAACAAGATCTAAAAGAAAAGCTTGCACACCGAAATTAATTGTTAGTTTTGTGCTAGTTTTGTTTTATGTCCCAAAAGACCAACCCCTTTCAAGCCATAAAATTGAAGTTTGACATGAAGGGAAATCAAGGGAACTTAAGCTTATAACAAACTTAACAAAGTTTAAATTATGGAAACCTTTAGGGTATTGGTGGTTTTTGCTTCCATATTTTATACTTTCTCATGAAAAGCTTGAAACAAATACCTCTGTATCTAGGTGGGTGATGAAGGAAAGGTGATTGGTATTGACCATATTGGTGGTCTAGTAAAAGACTCTGAAAAGAATTTGAGAAAGAAAGATGGAGACCTTCTTGATAAAGGAATAGTTAAACTTGTTGGTAAGTAAGATACCTCATTGATGATATTTAAATGTGTATGTCAAGCTCTGATCATCTGAAGCCAAGAATTTGAATTTATCAATTTTACATTAGACCTTTGGTGACAGTTTGTGAATGCCTTTTCTGAAGAAATTTCATCACAGTTTTTGAAGCCTTTATGTTGAAGTTTGTCTTAAGCTTACCCCATAACATCAAAGGCACAAAGGACTGAACCAAGTGGCTGTAATAAGCAGGCATAATAATATTTTGCTGAGCGCAGTAAGCTTTATTATGATATTTTTCCAACTTCTGCGATATTTTAAAATTTTGAAATACAAATGTGCTTTCCAGACGACTGCCCTATTCAAGCAACAGAATTTTCTGCTTTCCTTTTGGGACCAATTAATCAGGTCAGAAACCTGATTGTGTTCATGTTGTGCATATCATAAGAAATGGAAATTTCTCTCATTTTGTGAACGTTCATATTTAGTAATTTTTACTGTCTTTCCGCTAGTTGGTGATGGCAGACAGGGATATCCTTCAGAAGCTCCGTTTGATGCAATACACGTTGGGGCGGCTGCACCAACTCTCCCTAAAGCAGTATGTTACCAAATATCTTTGTTTATATATTATTTTGCTGTAGTACTGGTATTGACTGTTGACGAATAGCAGTTTTTTTTTATTTTTTTACCATGATAATTCAAGTAACTGCCCAGCTAAATGCCTTCTAAAGTAAAATGCCAGGTAAAAACTGAAAGATTTGATATGCACCCAAGGTGCTTATTTGATTAATAACGGTAGGTATGGGACTTAGGCGGAGAATGATGTGGTATAACCAAGTATGTCTTTGATAAAACAAAATTTGAAGATTGAATGGATATTTAAATACTTTTGTTTGCCCGATACTCCTCTGAGTATTCACTTCGGAAAATGACTAAATATAGGCAGCAATTTAGACCATTTTTTCATTTGCATTACTTTCAATGAATTTTTGCTTACATATCGCCATTATCAGACGTTCATGCTCTGAGGAGTGTCGTATGAAAAGAACTGATGTATGCTAAGTGTTCGCTTTTCTGTGCTATCTTCAAATCTGGCATAGATGAATTACATTAATCTATGATGAATTGACATATAACATATATTTATATGCATTCGGTAATTGCACAATCTTTTTTCAGCTCACAGACCAATTAAAACCAGGTGGTAGGTTGATTATTCCCGTTGGCCCTGAGGGTGGCAACCAGATGCTTGAGCAATATGACAAACAAGATGATGGGTCTGTAACCAAGAAGAATTTAATGGGTGTTATCTATGTACCCTTAACAAACAAACAACATCAGTGGCCAGGCGAGTAAATTTATTTTTATTAAACAATCCTCGATTATGATGGCATTGCATGCAGGCTACGGTTATGAACGTTTGCGGAGGGTCCCACTTACTAGGGGACATTAAGTGCCAAATTGAAGATGCGTAGAACTCTGAAGGCTTCGAACTTGAAGCAGGCGATTTTTGCCTTGCGCTGCCAGTGTTCTGAAAGCAGATGTATTTCATAACGAACCTTGAATACGGAGAAAAACTAGAAAGGATTGGAACGTAAATTCGCAGTGTGAATACCCGGATAATTTCATTTTCATTTAAATATGGCTTTTTTTTAACATCCTGATTTGCCTTATTCCTCCAAAAAGGTCCTTAGATTTGCATTTGAAAGTATCTGGAATTTTGATTCAGTCTTGAACACATATTATATAAGGGATTTGTCTCATAGAATTAGGACGTCTGTATCCTATAGTCTTTTCATGCTCATTGTCTGCACTTCCCAATATAAAAGTCTGAGTTTATTTAATATGTTTTCGGAAAGATAACTTTATTTGAAGAAATAATTGTAAAAAGATAGCTGGTTAGGTAGCATGCAGGTATCAGTTAAATTTGACATTTGTTTTGTGGGAAAATTCTGTCATTTTTTCCGCCTGATTTTCGTATCTATGATACCTCTTGAATTCGTTTTGTCTGTGAGTAAATCCTTTCTTGGTAAGTATTTTGATTAGTATGGTTTTCGCATGTCGCGTCTTGTGATCCAGATGGACTTATGCTGTTTTTTTATTTCTTAGATTACACTTGTGCTCTGAATTAAAGTTATGGAGTATTCATTTTAAAATAATAAAGGCATGTTTCCGGTTTCATAAGCTTTTTGTGGCTCTTCCCAGCTATTTTTTCTTCGTCTAAAATTGAGAATGTATCTTTCTTGGTTAATTTAGCATTATTGGGCAATCTTGGACTTCGGTATTGAAATTCGTTCTTAAAATCAAAAGCGATTACATATTTACGTTTACCTACTTACTTTCTGCCCCACTTCCCATCATAATTTTGCACAGTTAAGGTCTTATAGGTTGCAACCTGTGACATTGTATTGCGGCGGAGAAGGCTGGATATTTTACCGAAATTTGTGAAATATCTGTAAAATATTCCATCATATTTTGTCCAAAGTTGTTGTCGAGATTCGCAGACTACCATTTGGTTTTTCTGTGACTGTACAAAAATTTCTTTTCATCTTTCGAGACATTGATCTATCATATAAAAAGCATACCTTTTTAAGATTGTTTATTTGTTTGCAAGTACTATCATTTAGAACAAGAAAAATTGTTTAATTTAGTATGATTTCTGTTAATACATTCTAAGAGACAATAAAGCTGCTACTGCAACCTAGACGCTTTTCTTGAAGTTGAGATTATCTTCTTTTGACATGTCAGTTGAATCTTCTTTGAAAATGAATTGGTGGAACTGTCTTTACCACCAACAAACACTTCGTCTGACATGAGAGGCTAAAAGGATTGAAATATTTAAGGCTTTTATGCAACCGTTGTGCTTTGCGCTAGCTGTTTATTTACACCAAAAGAAATGGGCTGTTTTTTTATTTTCATGCAGTATGATATCAGGCCTGTTTTAAAAATATATTCGCAAAGCATGCCGGTTGCTCAAGAGCCTCATGGTTTCACTGCAAGCCCGACATAGTCTAAAGGATACATATTGAATCGCCCTTTCGCTCAATAGTTCACCCATTGGTTCTTAGTTTACTTTCCTTCTTCGTGTGATTTTCCTTTTGCTGGAATCATTTCAAGCGTATTTTTAGTATTACTTCTCTAGACACCATAACATATTTTCTTGACAATTGAATCTTTGGAATCTCGTGTTTATTTCAATTTCCCTAGATGTTTTGTCAAATAATGTTTTGTATCAACATTGCTTCTTTGAGCTCTTCATATAACAAGATTAGGTATTTTCGTTCAACAGAATGGTGATTTAGGCCAACAGCTGATCCCTTAGAGTAGTTTCTCTCTGTCGCCAACGCCTGCATTATCATTTTCAATATTATCAAGCCTCAGAGATTATCTTTTTAATCTTAACAGTGATGCTCGTTTTTTAGCATTTCTAACAACTGCAACGAGACTTTGTATGCGATAACGAGAATATCAGATCTTTGCCATAAATTTTTCTTTGCAGTGAAATGTGAGATCTGACTCTATATTGATGATATCTTTGCGTTTGCAAGTGATGGGAATCGACTGTCGGCCAGTAAAACGCACAGAGTTGTTTAGCATGGACATATTTGTGATTTTTTAAGTCAGATTAAAATTCAGAAAAGTTACCGGGTTGAATGAGTATTGTTGATAAATTTAATTTCACGGATTACTGTAGCCTTTCCTCTGAGCAAAATACTCATGCATCTAAGGTGATATAAATGCAATGGACACTGTAACACTGGGGTTAACTGCTGTTTTCTTCGTTCATTATGAGATCCCTCGTCGTGGCTATTGGTGCTTATGTCTAGAATGAAAAATACGTAGCAGGATTCAGTAAATTAAATTATGTAAATTCTATAGCATCTGATGAAAACCAAATATAAAATATAAATTTTCCGTCCTTGCAGATGAACTATGATGAAGTCTGAAATGGATTCGACGCAAAGCTTGGCTGTGCTGCCCAAATACGGCTTTCGCTTAACCCACGAACGAACATCTCAGCAAAGGATTCTTCTTTGTGACGTCATTGTGTCTGTTGTGAGTGCCTCAACGCTGAACAAAATGTTTGCTCCTGGAACGTGCAGTAGCATTAGGCCAAGTAGCTAACAAACCCTACCGTAGATAAGACTTTCAAAGGATGGTGCGAAACAGCATGAAGACTGCCTTCCAGAGGCCTGTTTGGTGAAAATACCATGACTTTAAGAGTTTGACTATAGAATTTGCCCCTTATAAATATGCACTTTCTCACACGCAACCAACACAAGCATAAACGGATAGACCCTAGATATAGCGCTGCTAGCCTGCACGTTCCAACCCGATTTTCCAATTAGAACCACTATTTTAATCGTGCCACAAGCTTCCGCTGCTTAATCTTACCTCTAGTTCATTCCTTTTTCTCTCACTTTTTTGGCCTCTAGCATTGAATGGCCTCTAACTTTTAGCTTCAAGGACTGAGAAAGCTTGTCAAAATTGGGCTTCCAAACTCCTTTTAGTACTCCAATTAATAATTCTTCTTGTGCTGTGCATTTCAATGTTAAAAAATACGGAATGTGAAAAACAAGATCTCATTACACATCCGCGAATGGATGTTTCCGTGATTAAATTTAAATTTTCATGAACATGTACGCTTCAGATATATTTTTGCATGCATTTATTGTTGTTAAAGTAATAAGAAAAGGTTACGCAGAATTTGTATTTTAATCTGATTTCGTGCCTTAAGATTTTTGTTTTGGAATCTGTTACTTTTGTAAAAAGGAAGGTGTAAATATCAGGCAAAAATTAGTCAATGTAGAGAAAAGGTACGGAAAAGCTGAAAGGGCACCACAAGTGCCGTAGGATGTAGGATGCAAATGTGATGAAAATATGAATCTCTGCGAAATGTTAATTCATGAAATTGATATGGTCAAACAGAGGCTTGATCAAAGAGAGGGTTCTTTGCCAAAGGATGATCTTCAGCTTCGTTTTGGTGCTAGATACCAAGAAAGCAAGACGTTTATATCCTTTGTTTGTACCATGCTTGTCGTTTTATGTAAGAGTTTACAAATTTGAGGCGCGGAAGTCTGTATCTAGCGAACATGTGTGTAGTTGCAGGGCCAGCGGTTACTTTCTAGGGAAAGCCTTTGATGGGGCTCTGAGTGTGTAGGCGACAGGAAAACCTTGAAACAATCCACTTTTTAAATACCAAAACGGTGCTTTTCCTGCTATTTCGTTACTAAACCCTTGTGCTTTTATGTATTAGTGAAGGGGAGAAATTAAAGATTACCCTACCCAATGAATTTTTGGCAAATACTCATAAGAATTTGGTGGACCCTATTTTAGGAAAAGTGGTTAGTGGGTCCCTATGCCTACTTGGCGCTGCCACTGTACTCACAAAATTGTAACAGCAAAGTTTCTGACCATATCTATTTTGTTAGCAAATAAATGTATTAATTAACAGGACGTCTTTTGTTACTTGAATGCTTGGAACACCATATACACACAAGGTATGAAATCGACATTTGCTTTCTGTGTTTCTTCGATTTCTTCGATCTTCGATAGGTCCCGAATAGGCGTTCCCCCGCTTATTAGATTTTCGATTTTGGTAGAAGAGCCCTTCGAAAAGGGTGAACAACTTGAGGTTGAGTTTACCCAGATAAGGAATGAGCACCTTCCATTCTCAACTGTTTCTAGATTAGTAGCCTATTCTAGCAGATCTTTGATAGTAAGCTTTAGTGAGAAGTGTGTTTCATTGCGATGAATTAGCACCCACTTGTCTAATGTGTCAAGATTTCCTTGAAGATGTCTGAGCAGTGCAGCCCGTACTCTATTGCGGTCGGATACATTACACTAAATTTCCACCCCCCCTCCCTGCTTATTGAATTTTGAGAAATTTTCAAACCCCCCCCCCCCCCGCATCTTTGCTCTCAGGTATGAAACCCTTAGCTCATTAGCAGGCACGCCCTTGCATGTGACAATTTACTCCAAGGCTTTCTATAACAAAAAAGGTCTGAAACTTTGCCATTTACTTGAAAGGATTCTTGTCATTTAAATGCCATTTCTTAAGCAAGTAACATTTAATCAACCTGTCCATAATCTCTCTGAAAACAAAAAGATCTTTGGACACAGCAATTTGTATTGGCTGGAGAAGTGCGCCTGACCCTTTAAGAAAAGCCAAATAACTTATCTTTTTGTCAGTCAGGAGTATCCAGTCACCAACAACTTTAGAAATTGTGCACTGCCCACAATAGTGCCTAGCATAGCTTCTCAATATAGGAAGACTATGTACACTGGAAAAACTAGATTTGGCCATCACCTCCCATTATTATTAGGGGTGCGAGATGGATTTAGTAAAACCTATTGCCATCAATCACAAATAATCGGAATGGTTCCAAACAACAAGTCGAAGAGATAAGAAAAAAATAAAATTTTTCTGACTCACTTAATATTATTAAATGACGATATCCCACCACCTAATAAATACAATCAAATTGATTGTTCAGAAATCTTCAACAATTACCACTTCGAAATAACCCAACTCCACTTACAGCTACATTATTTTTGCTGATAGAGTGAATGAATTTTGTTGTTCATAAATTAATTCTTATGGTCTTAAGAAAACAATCCAGCCTGGAATTAACAAAAATACAAATCAAGGTGTTATGACTTAATCCAGGAGCAGAGCAATTCCAGATGACAATTTTTTTCTTTTGTGTAGGGTGTTGGGACTAATGCTGGATTTAAAACAGTGTATGGGAGCGTAAATTAAAACTGGATTCTTATTTGAGCTGCTGTGTCTACCTTATATGTGCTTAATGATGGTCTGTCTTAAATTTGCTATATAACTGTACAATCAATGGTGGAGGTTAACTTTAATGAAAAGGGAGGGTGGAAATTCTTGTCAGCTGTGCATAAGGTCAATGTATGCAAATTAACAGCCACTAAACAGGAGTGCAATAAACTTTTCTTCTACAATGAAGTTTGTAAGATGTTTACCAACTGATACTAAACTTACACCATAAGCAAAGCAATTTTAATTCTACCAAATACATGAGTTCAAGATGATAGTTCCGGTAAATTACAGTCTACAGTTAAACAAAATAGACTTCCAGATCGAAATCAAAAAGCTCAAAAATTGGTTACATATCACTGATAAATGGTGATGCAATTAATTACCCTTCTAGTAGCCAATCGTTTTCATTACAAATACATGCCATTGATAAGATAATCCCCATCGTCAACAGCAAACTTCTTTTTCTTCTTTGGTCCAAGACACTTCAGCTTGATTATGACTGACATTAAAATGACAATGCAAATTATGAGAGCTATTGTCAGGGCCAATGAGAATGAAGAATCCTTGACAATCACTTTTTTGATACCCTTCTTGGCATTTCCTGTCTTAAACTTGTCAGATAGTCCTAGAAAAACAAGAAGTTTTCATTGAAATGGCTGTTAAAGCTACACAATCTTTTCCAGTTGTAATCTTTGATTTTTTTGTCAACTTTGTTTGGTTTCTTAACTTTTAACGATGATGGATGATAAAGACAATGCTTTATGGATTTCAGGTTGCTCTAAAAAATCTTTAGAAAAACAGCTCATACCACTTGTAACAAAATATGCATACAATATACAAGTCTTAACATTGCTACTGTTTGATGTGGTTTTTCTTTAATTGATTACCCTAGTCAGAGAGATCCTAAGTTAGGAATAGGATGACTGAAGAAACACTTTTCAGCTTGGGAGATAAAAACTAAAACAATTCAGTAATATTGTTAAAAGGTGCTTGAGAGACAATCCTCTGAAAGGATTTTGGTGACTCAATCTTTCTGATCTCAAGCAAAAAAATTTGGTGATATCTGAGTGGTCACTAGCCACTGAGGCACAAAACAAAGAAATTAAAATAGCTAAATTTGATAAATAGAAAAAAAAATTCATGGAGACACTTAATACCATTAGGTAAGCAATGATACCTCACTTACCAATAAGAATGGATTGCTTTGTATTAGTTGCTGGTTTTACTGTATTGGCTACCTTATTTGGGTCTTTGGGATTAAACCATGTTCTCCATTCTTTTACAGCATGAGGGTCTTTTGCACCAGGATATAAAGGCTCCTCTGTCGGTTTTCCACCTGTATCCTCTGGCTCAACCACGACTGTTTCTTCTTTGAAATTTCCGTCTACTTCTTTGTCTTCTGTCTCTTTACCTGGATCCTCTTTTCCTGTTTCACCTTTACTTGATATTTTCTTTGAATCTTGTGGCTTTTTTATACTATCCCCCTCATTTTTGTGCTTTGACTTTTTGGGCTCTTCTGTAACCTTTGGTTTGGCTACAAGAACAAGGTATATTTTTAAGAGATGTGGTAATAGAACAAAAAAAGGCAGTAGAAAGCATTATACCTTTCTAAAACATATCAAAAAAATTATGGCAGCATGTTCCCCAATTGGTATTCTTTTGGCATACATACTAGTATCCAAAAATTATGGCTGCAAGTGGTACATATTCGCTTTATGTTGCTTGATTTCAAATGCATATTGTTAACACAAACAAAAAAAAATTTCTTTAAAAGCTACACATTCAAAGCAAAAATATATCAAGAGTTTGATAAGTGAGAATAATACAGCCTTGTTGTCATTCTCTTGTAACTATTGATTACATATAATTGTTCACAATAAAAAATTAAAAGTTCTCACTTTTACATTGGAGCTTCTGGCCTTGCGAGTTATAGAAGACAAAACTACAACCACCACAAAAGCTTGGCCTACAGTGTGCATCTGTAACACCAGGGCAAGTAGCCTTTTCGCAAGGATCATTTGAACACATGGCAACAGGAGAACCAGGTGGGCATTCTAAAAGAAGAATGTAAAAGATTTCCATTTAGTAATTCATAATACAATTGACGCTGATGTAATGAAGATAACTATTTACTGGTCTGTTACCTCATCTTAAATGCCTAATTATTACATGATAAGTGGAAATTGGAGTTGTAACTTGTGAAAGTCCTGTTTGTTCTTCAAAACAAAGGATTGGTTATACAAACAGGCACACAAGAGATGCTACCATACCAATCCTAAACTTTAACAATACATTTGACATAAAACCTTATTACCAAGGTTTGTGTTAAGACATTGCACAGATCTGTTGACTGGCAGTATTAAACTTAATAGTTATAAAAGTTAAAAGCTAGCAATCAGGTATCTATCATAAACTATAAATTAGATTATACAAACAAAGGCAAATATAGAAGATAACATTATGAAAATTTATGTAAAAACTACATGACTATTAACAACAGGTTGCATCTAAATGGACAAAGTGTTTTGATTGCTGTGTCATAAAGTGATTTTAAAAATCAAAATGTTTACTTGAAAATGTTTGAAATAATGAATGTTATCATAATATTTGTTATAAGTTTTTCAAAAATGTTATTTGAAATCTATAAAATTTGTTTTGAAATAGTATTGAAATATACATGTATCTACAGATATTTAAAATTCAAAATTGAAAGTATATAGTTTTAATTTCATTGTGAATGTATGACATGACTGCTCATAATCTTTGCAATATTATTTGAAATATTGACCTTATCTTGATATTATAAAGGAATCTTTGCTTATTGTTGTTAGATTTGTAACACATATTCATTTATAAAAACTCTATATAAACTTGTAAAAATTCATAGTCACATAAATATATAAACTCTATCACTACATTACCAGCTGGATATTTTAAAAATCTGCTGAGAATTACTGATAAAAAGTTACAATATTGAATCATAAAAATAAACATTTTTATAATGAAAATATACTGAATATGACACACCAGCCTGTCCCAGGCTGCAGGGAATAACAAATGCAGACATAAGACCAAATTGTGCTGCATGCTGGAGTATGAAGTTGCACATCCAATTATCAATTATAGAATATTGTCATTGACATAATGCTGTGAAGCAGGCTTGTCCAAACGCAAACGTTGATAGAATCACAATGTATTAAAATGAATTTATTAAAGTTGTAAGAGAAAATTTATTCATATTCTTTAGAAGATCAAATGAAAGCATGTGCACTAACACACACTTAGCTAGTCCCAGTACACCTATTCTGTGCCCAAACATGAACACGCTGGACTTGTTCTAAAAATTTGTTATGGGTACAACCCATACTTCTAAAATTGATGAACTTTGTGAAAGCAATTTCAAAATATTGTAGACAACCAACTTTTTTAATAGCCTAGCATCATGATTCTGTTTTGTGTTTGATTATGAAGCAATTTGGGTATAAATCATAGGACAGAAGAAATACATAATTGCTATGCTGGGCATCATAACACCAGCAGATAAGATAAGATGGACAGCCAGTTACATCTTGATAAATTAGAATTCTTAAAAGGAAGGTTTTAGTCAACAATTCATAAGTAAATCAAATGTTTACAGTTCGGATTATGCCACAAAGGTCAGTATGCCTTGATTTACTTTCTTTAGGATTCGGGAACATGCTCGTTCCGTTCAACTGTCTGTGTTAGAATATCAAAAAAGAGTTTACCAGTGTCCATGTCCGTATTTAAACATGAACATCGCAAGCCTTTTACCCAAATTAGCAATGTTCCATTTTTCAAACTAGTTCACCTCTTTATACAGGAACAGAACATAGCATTTGCCTACAGCTCAACTTTTTGCATCACTAAACAGAACAATTTAAAGTTGTCCCATGTGAGCCATACCCATGAGTGTTCCACTTTTTGGAATGGCACAATGCCGAATGGTAGGCAATTGCTTCAGTGTAAATGGAGCCTTACAGCTTGCAGCTACCTAACAGACAGGCATCTTGCATCAAAATATATATATATATAAACTTGTGGCCCTCCAGTTATTACCTAAATCTGAAAGTTACCCTCCTTGAAAAAAGGTTGGACAACCCTGCTATAAAGTAAACTGGGCATTGAATACTATACATATGCAGGGTATGGCAGATACACAGACCAGGTCAATGTATAGTCATTTTTCATAAAAAGACAAGGTTGTAGTTAAGAACTCCACTTCTTAATGCCTCAGGAAGTTTCACTTCTCAACTTTATTCAAGAGTTTCTTAATTATGATGCCATCAACCTAAACCTTTGTGGTCCTTAATTTGATTTTTCATGACAGGGAATTACCAAGGGAATCTTGATAGGAGAGTTGTTACAGCTGCAAATAGTGAGAATTGTGAATATTTCTATTGTTTTCAAAAGTGAATGACAATAAAGGCTAACTAGCACATATGGAAAAACAAAATAATGTCCACAGCTGCAATACTTGGTCAGTTTGAGTTTGCTCCACAGAGCAAGCAAGCAAGCATTGATTGGGTTAAATGTTAACAGTTTTTGATGGCTGTTGATGAAAAATTAAACGTCACACAAACAAGATCACCATTATTTCTCCTGTGATCATCCTTGAGCTCTAACCTAGGAATTTGCTCAGGTCAAATTCCAATTTGTCTTACAAAACAAATGGCATACATTTTTGTAGAAAATTGATACGCTCAATGTTGAAATTTTTAATGATCTTCAACTTCGCTTTAATTAAAACAAAAGTCAAAATAAAACAGTTTAAAACTGACTTCAGCAAACAAGTAGGCCTAAATTTGTACGCTGAAAAATTGACCAAATATGACTTCTTACTTTCTTCTGTAGGGATAGGATTCTCTGGCTCTGTTTGTGGCTTTGAGTTCTTGGCATCACGCTGCATCTCAATAACGGCATATCCAGTATGATTCATGAAGCTGCAGCGATTTGGAGTACCACAAGAGAACACGAAGCATGTCTTTATCGTGAGCGGATATCCACTGTCATCTACTTCTTTTTTGTAATGCATAACTGCCACACTACAAGACTTTCTGTTGCAGCAAAGCTCATAGCATTCACGAGATGATTCGACATCAGTTCTATATAAAAGTTTGGCTCCATTGCGAATTGATTCTCTCGATCGAATAATCGTGTCCTTCCTCACTTTGATAGGGGGACATTTTCCGGAATAAAGCCCATGTATAACTGCGAGAAAGTATATAACAACTGCAAGGAGATGCATCTTCATTCTATCCTTCACATCAATGAATGTTGTGAGTGCGAATTTTCAAGATTTCATTTGATTTTCCTTTTGTTTTCGTTGCAGTAAACTTTTTACAACACAACATGAAAACTTTCCTCCTTCGACTTCGCAATTACAATTGCTATGGATGAAGGTCTGGGAACTAATTGGGTAATACTGGCAACTCATTGGTTTACACTCGCCCCAGACTTCATAAAAAGTAATGGCGTATTTTGAAGTAAATCAAAAGTAAATCATGCGGACAAGTTGGCCTCAGGAGAGTATCCGGAGAGTTCGACGATCGAGCTGGCGGTAACCACTCCTTCATTTAGTGATAATAATTTTTTAGAAACCCTTCGAAAATTAACCTTTTGACCATTTGACCTTAAAATGGTCAAAAACTTCAGAGTTTTTCGCCTATCATCATTTTTGTTAAAATAAGAAACCTCACGCAAATCGGTTGAGACGGAACGTTCGGTCATTAGTGTCTCAAGAGCTATTGATCTTTTTTTGGTTGAGATAAAATTTTATGATTGTTTTTCAAGTTTTTGCATAGGTCGAAAGCAGCAGTCTTTGTGCATCCATAATTTAAGCAATTTAATGACACCTTTTTCACTCATTGTGATAAAACATTATTTCTTGAAAAAATCTTGAAATATTGACAAACAACCCTCACAAAGTTGACTTTCATATCGGCAAGATACATTTTTCTGACGAACCAATTGTTCAACATTCGACGGCTAGAGGTAGATACAAGAAAGCATCAAGAGAAAAATCGTGGATATCAATGAAAACTGAAGCTTGTAAACACTTCTTTTCTAACAACAAATTTGCAAAAAAAATTGCTACTCTCCGGATCTTGTGGGGAGTGTACAAGTCTTCGTTGCGAGTTCTTCCAAGGGCTATGACTCTCGAAGCCAAGGTCACGAGGCTATAACCAAGGGACGAGGAATAATCGGAATGGAATAATCGTGACAGAGCATCCATAGCTTACAATTAGAGAACATGCAACCTCTACAGTTTTTGGTAAGCTTTGCAAAATGAAGGTAACATAAAAATACTTCCCATTAATAACATATCAATATGTTGATAATTAACACTAATATGTATTACACAGGATCAATAAAGAAATTCAGTACTGCTTACTAAAATAGTTTTGGATTTCAGATAAGTTTATTTATAGGAAAAGCAGAAAAATAGATCACATTCTTGTATCGCAAATTTTTTATACATTTTCTTATACAAGAAGCTACAAGGGAAATCAGACAATACAAGCGTAGGACAGTAGTATTGACAATTTTATTTTCTCGATATTAAACCAACGTTATACAATTTTTTACTTCTTTATGGTCTATTTACGACTTAGAGTGATCGCTGAACGTAACACCAACAAAACAAGACTTTTGACTTTTAATTTAGACGTGTGAATATCGACTATCAGGTCTCGTCAAATTTTTTCGCAATAACTGCAAGCGTGTGTATTTTCTAGTTCTTCAAATACTGTGCTTCGTGTAACACATAGCACTACGTAACTCAGTTATTTTTTTGCGCCCCAGAAACAGAACAAAATTTCATCACAAATCAGTCAATTGCAGAGTATACACGATTGTAGATGAGAGATATAAAAAACATGGATAAAGAATAAAAATTCAATTTGCAATATCACGTTTTGATGCGAAAGAGTCTCATTCTGATGTGTTAACCAAATGAAAAAGAGAATCCGCCAGGGAAGCCTAAAAAAGAATGAAGCACACGATAAGATACCAAAACGGAAATTGTCAAGCATGGGAAACTCAAACCAGAACTTAGGTGGATAGTGGTATATAAAGATTGACAAGATTAACAAAATTAACATGAACAGCTTGCGATAAAAACAAAACGACGCAACATTTACGCTGGACATTTGTCCAGTGCATGTTCAGTGAAAATGTCCAGTCGTTTTGCTGAGGCTTTAGATACAGAAAAACTATACGTGCGGTGCTGTTGAATAGGGTCGAAACATTTCTTTATGTATTATCATAAAATCTTACAAGACAAGCATAAGTTTACAATAGGGAGCACAGGGAGCATGGAAATACATAGCGACCATGAGGCAATTTACAATCAACATAAAAGCTAAAATAAGAGCAAAATATTTCAAAAGGGAGAGAGAGAGAGAGAGAGAGAGAGAGTGAGAGAGAGAGAGAGAGAGAGAGAGAGAGAGAGAGAGAGAGAGAGAGAGAGAGAGAGAGAGGAGAGAGAGAGAGAAAAAGAGTTTCGCAGTCTTTTGACACCAATTTATTACAAACGTTTAGAGCCCTGGATATATTCTGGAGTTAAAGCAGAATTTTGCATTTGATTCATGAGGTAAATGATGTAACTCTGGTGATGACCACATAGAATGATTATGTGACAGATCTTTAATCAAAAGATTAATCACACCATTAAACAACAATATCTTGTTTACAATGCTGAGAAGGTACACGTCTCCTTATGTCGTAAGTAAGACAAAACAGGAAATAGTGCTCTGTGTCCTTAAAAGCATCATTCGTTGGGCACAAAGGATTCAAATTTAAAATTGTACCTAAATTCGTGGAAATCTTGCCTAGTACTTAGATATATGGCGATAGGAGAAAAGAAGGCAGTTCAGTAAACAAAAACATGAAAAGACATCGAAAAATGTGAGAAGCCTATTGTACAATAGAGAAAGACGAAATCCAAAGTTAAGGTACAAAGATACCACGAACGACAGAAACACGGAAATGAAACGGATCGATGAGAACCTGGCTAAATAGAAGAGCGAACAGAAGAAGACAACTTAAAGGGCCAATCCACTAAGGAAACAAGAAAAAAAAAAGATGACGGGGTAAAAGAAGATGAAGAAGAAAAAGGAAGGAGAAGAGAGCTGAAGAGAAAAAGAAAAAGACGAGCAAATCAGTAATTCTAGTCCTGAAGACTTTGAATGTAATAGTTTTTATAGTGACAATTAGAGCGTTAAAAATGCAATGAAAAGTAAATATTATAAGTTACCTCCGCCTGATGGAAACGAAAATCCACTGTTGCTATGTCCTCCATGTCCGGCAGCACCGCCGAAGAAAGCTTGGAAGATCTGATTTGGATCAAATTCTGAGAAGGGAAAATAACCCTTTAATAACGACATCTCAAACAAGATCATATGTGTTTTTGGAAGTAAGGAGAAAAGGTTCCATATTTAGCAAAATGAAAATGCTAAATTTATGAATTTTTTGGTGCAACGTTAAATCTAATGGCGTTTAGATTAACCCAATACCTGTCATCGGACTCGCAGGTGTTGCAAAATGTAATTATAACGAAGAAGTATGCATAGTGTAAAAAATCATAATAAATAATAAAAATCATTACAAATATCGTTATCTTACTGACATTGCAATCAGCCATATATCCACTTTAAGTCATATTTTTACGGAATGGTTTTATGCAAACAAATAAAGGACCTATAACTTATCTATAAATTTATTTAATTGCAATTCATACAATCAGGTAACAATACAACTGTAAATTTAAAATAAAATTGTTCGTAGAAAGGAAGAGCAAATTATATTAACGACGTTTCGATGTGAACAACTGGCAATACTTGACACGTCGTTAAACATAACTCCCTCTATCTTTCTACGTACAAATTTTGAAACCTCAAGTTCATATCATAATTTATCTGCTAAAGAAAAGAAATCCTAAAGTGAACTCACCCATGTCAAAACCAACGTCTTCTAAATCTTGGCCATTGTCATATCGCATTCGTTTTTGTCTGTCTGATAATACGCTGTATGCTTCGTTAACCTAAAAATAAAATGTCAGCGTTTCAAACAGAGTTCAGAAGGCGTTTCAGCCTACCTCCGGATGAAAGTTATTCCTCTATTTACCCTCCTATTAATTTTCCTTGTACCTTTTTAATAAAAGTTTCCCAGAAATGGAATTTTAGTAAAATTATCTACGGTGATGCAGTAAATTCTTTTCCCTGTTTATACTCTTCTCGTGCTATGCAGTGGCCTTCATCTTCCATCTCACAGCCGTCGAAATTAAACCAGGGCAAAAGCAATAAAATCAATAACAGGGGTACCGCAAAACTACAAAGAAGCAAATTGTCAATCAGTTTGAAGAGCACTGTCTTAAAAAAGCCCCATCGCCAACACTGTGCCAAGGCACACAGAGGCTTCTCCGATTCTTGACAAAAACAAACTGCAAACTAAGGCGTACATAGGTTTTTTCAGACTACATTTTCAACTTACATCTTTGAACAGTTTTTCTTCATCTTTTTGTTTTTCTTCCGAATCGTGTGAATGTCGATCTATAAAAACAAATTGCAATCCATATTTATTCCACGTTTTTATTCCAAGTTTATCTTAATGTTTCTACGAAGGCGCACACCTTTTAATATAAACTTCTTACAGTTGCTGTAAAGTTTAACTGTTTTTGCCAAGTGCTGTTCTCCAGATAACTTTAAATATTACAACCTAGTTTATTCTTCATTGGCTTCTGATTCCCACAAAACGTATGGTTTCAAAAGATCTTCCAAACTACACGAATTTTCTATCTTTTTTCTATCGTTATAATGTTTTTTGTAACCTCGCCATAGGTTCTTTATTGTATTTCAACAATCCTTAGAACTACTCCAGACTTAGATCGATAATTTGAAAACTTCCAAGCCATATACATTTTCTGCAAATCCTCCAAAACTGAAAATTTGGCAACAAAAAGAGAGCTTAGGAATAAATTCTAACACGAAAAGGTAACACGAGGCTACACAGAGCACTTTCTCAAACATTTAAAGGCAAGTTGCAAATTTTGAAAGAGGAAAACTGTTGGCGAAAACACACGAATGAGTTTTTGAAGCAACAATTCAAAATAATATATTACCTGGATGATGTTTTAATGCTTCTTTACGGTAGGCCTTCTTCATCTCATCGTCACTTGCGGTTTTTGAAACACCTAATATCTTGTAGTAATCCTTTCGTTTGCTTTTTTTCAATTCTAATTTTGCTTCTCTTAGGAGCTGTCGATACTCTAAAAGTACAGATCGCAAGAGATATAACTATAAAAAAAATTACTGCTGTATTTCTTTGAAAATCGGCGATATAAAGGTAATTTGAACAGACAAAGTTGATAGGTGTAAATTCTAAAGAATATGTCATTATTTGGTAGTAGAGAGATAACTAGTAAAAATA
Organism: Rhopilema esculentum; assembly: GCF_057945365.1. Taxonomy (NCBI): domain Eukaryota; kingdom Metazoa; phylum Cnidaria; class Scyphozoa; order Rhizostomeae; family Rhizostomatidae; genus Rhopilema; species Rhopilema esculentum. Next base: position 2,173,737 of record NC_142826.1, on the reverse strand, counting down.
GGGTATTATTCACTATCTGGGCAGTGCACTAGGATCTAAGTTCACATGTCTTATGCTCTACCTTTCAGATTTTCCCTTTTCGATTCTCCCATCAAAATAACATATAAATTGCAAAGATGTTTCTCATTAGAAAATAAGAGTGCTTTCCTGGCTTCATGGAATGTGAACATATAAAGTGCAAAGATGTTTCTCTTTAGAAAAAAAGAGTGCATTTTTGGCTTCATGAAATGTGAACACGGCAATACCAAATAGAAATAATACACACGGCATCTATAGGAAGTTGATCATATATACATACATACATACATACATACATACATACATACATACATACATACATACATACATATATATCCCAAAAAAATTGTGGCAATTCATTTTAGAAAGACAAAATAAAAAAGTCTATATGGAAAAATTTCAGCTATAAATTCACATTTAACGTTAAACAAGAAAATGAAGAGATGCTGGCAAACATTGTGCAACATACCTGGGTTTTTATCCAATCTGACAAGTTTTTCATAATCTCGAACAGCTTCTTCGTATTTTTCTGTTTGCATATAACTATAAAATAACAGCTCAATAAAAGAACCAAATATAGAACAATTCCCTTGATCAGAAAAAGAAATCTTGATCACATTACTTTCTAAATGAATAAAGGCTATACCTTATAAAGGCTATATTACCGATAATATAGTTAGCAAATTAATTTAGTACCAGAATGAAAATATAATAGTTTGATTGTTAAATAGTAAGATAATTTGAGTGTTTCTAACAACCAAACTAATATATGTTCATTCTGGTACTAAATTTATTTGCTAACTATAGTATCGTTATTCTGGATGAAGTACCACACGCAACGTACATTTTTAAAGTCTATATTGTATCTTTGACTGTAAAAACAATGCACAAACGAACTGTTTAATTAAAAAACAAATCACTCTGCAAAAAATACCTTAAATAATCAACTTTCTTCAAATAAAAATGCACTAATGTTAGAATCTTTCTTTAATCCTGTGGATAAATCCTTCAAACAGTTCCCTCCCCAAGGAGCTTATTGATTTGAAACGATTTTCATAGGGGCCTATTTAAGAAAAGGCTTAAAGAAGGGTGGGGGAGGGGTTAAGAAATCAACTGAAAAATCTCCATACAAATAGCTTGTTATCACACTGTTTTTATTCAGTTTGAGGAACACACCATTCATTGCAGGTATGACAACAAAATCTTGTGAAAAAGGTCGTTTTTCAGTTTTTCCTTTTCCGTTGGCTATATGATTAATCGTGGACTAAAACCATGTCTTGTAAATATTCAACATTACCAAATTAACGATTAAAAAGAAGGACATGATTTCCACAAACGTTATATGTATCTGTAAGCATGTTGAGCTCGGCTTACCATTTGGCTCTCCGTAACATCGGCTTGACGAACTTTGGGTCATATTCAATAGCTTGATTGCAGTCTTCTATAGCATCTTCAATCCGGTTTAACTGCAAAAATACAACGCGATAAAAAGGTTAACTCAATGTTGATTCTCTACAAAAGAGAAAACATAGGAATAAACTACAACAAACAAAAATTTTTGCTAATAGAAAAAGCCAAACAATTACCATAGTTTGGCCATGAAAAAAATAGCACATATATCCACCTGCAACCATTAATATTTGAGTAAAATAGTCTATTAAATATTGTCCATGGTTTATAAAATAAAGTGTGTAAATCAAGCGAAACCTGTTGAAGATAAAAATGTTACCTAATGTTGTTTTATGAAAGAAATCAAATCAAACTTGCTAATTTGAATATTTTTATGCCTCAATACAAAACAAATTGTGTTATCAAAACAGTTTGCACTTTGAAAGTTAAACAAGCATTGTTTTAATATTGTACTACTACCAGACTTTTTAAAAACTGTTTTGGCTGGCTTATTTAAGAGACATGAATTTTAATTGAACTGCATGAGGTATAGTCTTTGTATCTGCGGTACTTCAAGAGGCACGTTTTAACAGCCGCGTAAAAATCACTGATCTCAAAAAAGACTGGATCGAGCTTCTTCAGCCCAGCGTTGATTTTACTTTGCAGCATCCATCTTGCACGTGTTGCATGAGACTAGAGTGCATTCACAGTGGTTTTAGTTCAACTTGCTTTTTCATAGCAAAATTCAAAGTAACCGTCGAAACAAAAACTTGCAGCATTCGTAAAAGACTTAGAAAATATTGCCGTTGTATTAAGCTTATGTAACGGAGAATCCTCTGTTCACTTATTTTCCTAGGCCTATTGTCTCTTAGAATATTTAAAAATTTAATGATAAGTGCACAATTTAAAGCGTAGTACGGTGTGTGCACCATCTTAACAAATGCCAGCCCAAAGCTTTAGCGCAAGAGATCTCAAGATGGAGAGATTCGATTGCTTCCTCGTGCAGATATAGGAGAACATAGGTTGTTCGATCAAGTCTTTTTTTAGATCAGTGGTAAAAACCCAATCTATTTTTTGTGTTCAAAAGGAGGCTTTTTAAATACATTTCATGGGTCGTTTGTCTGTGAGCAACAACCAAAGCGTGCAGAATTTTTTAAAAAACAGCCCTTAGGACCTTGTTCTTTCCCTAAAATCCTTCCTGCCACCCCCATTTCTTACCAGTATATTTGATACTCAAAACCTGTCGGCAGACCAAATGCAAAATTAAAAAGCTTACCTTTTCACAAACATTTGCTCGATTGCTATGAAGTTTAGCATTTGTCACTTTGTTGCATGGGTCAACTGCTAATGCTTGCGTGTACAAATCATAGGCTTCCTGAAACCTTCCATTTCTGTACGCATTGTTGCCACTTTCCTTTGTTTTTTCTAACAGTTTAATTTTCTAGGTGAGAAAAGTCGGAAAATAGAAATTTTACAAATCTTAGCTGGAGATACAAGCAAGTATTATTGATGCGGATACCATTCACGAAATTTAGAATAAAATTAAGATACTCAGTAAATGTAAATGAAAAATTTCAGTTAGTGTCCTTACAACATTACCGAATAAAATGTCATCGAAAAACAATAAACACCAAAGAGAAGCCTTTGGAAGTTTATCAATTTGAAATTTATAAACACAACAAATCCTTGCATAAACATAAAAAATGCTTCCTTTAGAGGGTAACAATGTCATTAATGCCTTTAAACAGATGACTTGTCGTCGGGAAACTAGAAATGCAGAAAATTCTACTGCTTATTCTTCAAAGAACTCTAAGTAAGAGGTCTGTGAAAAAACCTGTTTGTAGATCACGTTTAATAGATTGACAACAAGAGTATATTCTTCTTCTGTCTAAGAACCATACCTAAAACCCTAAAGATAATATGTCGATAATAGACGTTTGCTGTTATTAAACTCGCTTAGTTAAATTCAAAAAATGTCTTTCAAAAACTTTGATCAGCATTGAAGAATAGAAAACAAGGGGTATTATCAGAATAACTTATTAAAGAGAAAGGATATGACAAGAAAGATTTTACTTACTCTGTATACTTCTTTGGCCTTTCTATAATCTGGATCCATCTTGAATATTTGCTGGAAAACCCTGTATGCTTTCTCATTATTATCCTGTGAAATTCAATTCATTCCATTCAATTTTATTCCTATACTATATGAGAATAGAACTATATTTATACTGTAATATACACAACCCAAGAAAATACATTATCTGTGAAATCGAACATTCATAGTTCAAACCCAGTTTAGGGGTTTCATTTCCAAAGCAGAAATATGGCTAACAGAAAATCAGACTAAGATTGACTGGACCCCTCATAAAATGGAAGAAATTTTACAACTCTGGGAAACTGAATTGAAATCAAGGTAGGTCAGGGATGGTCCAAGAGGCAAACTGGCCTACTTTTGTCTAGAATTCGTTAGAATAATCTTACCTATGTAAAGCAAACTCACACTATCAGGAACTTTTTATTGGTCTCTACAGAGCTCATAATAGCAGAAAGATTGTAAATAACAAATTCTCTAATAGCTGGATTCTAAAGCATATGCCAAGTATTTATTTCAAATGATTTATAGAGAGGAGGTCCTACTTCATCGAAAAGATGATTCAAAAGTGGGGGTGACATCATACTAGATTCACTAGACATTTACAGTATCATATGGAGCAGATACATTGTTGAATAAGGATATTCTACTGCCCCTTTTTCCTCATATACACAGATTAATGGTACCTACTTGATAGTAGAGACAAAGTCCTCTGACGTATAATGCCTCAACTACGCTGATGTCACTTCTTAAGATTTCACTGCAAAAATGAAACAAATAACATACCAGAAAATGAATTTATACTAAAAAAATAGAAGAAATCAAATGTAGAGCTCTGCTAATTTACATCCAAAATCCAGCTTATAACTTAACGAAATCTGCTGTCGCAAAGTTCGTAGATTGCCATATATTATTAAAAAGGGCAAATTCCTTGACTTTTGTTTGGTAGCACTATTAATTGCTCTCACAAGTGATTTTGTTTATTTGCAACGGCCCCAAAGACCTTTCTCCCTTTCAACTTTTGTGCAGACAACTGTACATTGAACATACCCTCATCAAATTTGTAAAAGGGGCTGATTGGGAAGATTCACTTAACTCAAAGTGCCAAAAGAAAGTTATTTTGCAATTTTAACATATCTGATGAGGGTTGTTTGATTTCAGGACTTTGAAATTAAAAATTATGATAAAGGTGATTATTGATTGTGATAATTCATGGTAATTGTTGATACTGATCATTGATTGTGGTCATTAATAGTGATCACTGATTAAGTTCATTGATGATCACTCATTGATTGTGATCACCAATGGTGATCATTGATGGCAGTGATGATGATGATGGACATTTATGATGATGGTGATACCACTGGTGGTGGTTAAAATGGTAAACGATTTTATTGTGTAACAGGGTAAAGAACATACTTTGCAAGGTTCTGTGCTTCTTCAATCTTTCCCAAAAGAACCATTGCCTCAGCTTGTGACGCTTTATATTTTTTGCAGTCTGGAACATATTCAGCCAATCGCCTCATGCAGTATTCCACCTTCAAAATATAAACAAAAATTTTTACAAATTTTTCATTCAAGATTTTTCATTGCCAAATGTGTCAATAATTTTCTTTAAAATTGTTGTGAGATTTGTTTTTATTCAGGAAGCTAGCGACTTGTTAACTACAAAGCAAAAAACTAAGAACTCTATATGATGCATAATAAGCAGTTCTATTTCGAAGATTGTTAGAACTTTCTAGAAACCTTAATTAGCTGCTACATGATCCTTAATTAGCTAAAAATAGAGCAGCAAGCAATCTACTCTCATTTTGTGTCCTAAACTAACCAGCAACTAGCAAAACTGTTGAGAGCATTTTCCTAACATGATTGACTTTTAAAGGTATTTAATGAATTTAATGGTAAGCAAAAAAAAATTATCTGTGGTTACCTTTCTATAATCTTTAGAGTTTTCTCCATCTTGGGCTTGGGACTCAAACTGTATCATTGCATTTGCAGTTTTTATCTGAAATTAGAAAAATATTTTTACCATTAAATATATAATTACCATTTTTACCATACGCTACATTGCTCACTAAGCAAAGAATATAATCCAGCCTTAAAATGTTTCAAATTTAAGTAAACCCTTTTAGTTTTGTGGTTAAGCCTGCTGTTAAATAAGCCCTCTAAAGATAGCAAATTATGGCACAACCCCTTTTTGATACAATACACCTCTGCCAAGACAACCCAAGAATCTCAAAAAAGTTCTTAAAAACACTGTCTTTAATAAGCTGTCTTACAAACTGACATTTGAACAGGTAATTTATGTCATGCACCAGATTTGAACTAATGAAACCTTGAGTTGAAACCATCCTATTTTATACACACAAAAATATGTAAAGCCTTGTCTATAAAGCATGAAGCACTATATGACAGAGGGGTAAACCGTGATTTTATCAGTTCAAAAGCTACACCCTTTGAAGTTTAGAAAAGGGTAGTTTTCAGTTACCTTGCCAAATTCTTCATCAGGATACAGTTGCCTGATTATGACGTTAAGCATGAAACTCTTATACAGTTACAACTAAGAAACCTCCTACATAAACCCATAACAGATTGCTGTTAATAAAGCATTGATCACTATGCAATTGACTGATCGTAACATAAATCTTCATTCGCTTGAAAGTTAAACTTACATCTGTTTTTGCCTGTGGGTTGCTAGGGTCGATTTCCAAGGCCTTGAGAAGACATCTTTTGGCAAAAGATGCAGATCCCAAAGTCATATGACATTTTGCTTCTCTGAGGTATCCCTTGGTGAAGTTACTGTTATAAGCAGTTGATTTCCTGGCATCATTCAGAGCGCTTTGGTAGTCCTTAGTCATAATATAACAGGCACACCGGTTTCCATAGTAGGCAAAGTTGGTTGGTTGAAGGTCTAAAAAAGATAAAAACAATTCCAAGCATACTAATCGGACTTTGTTTTTTCTGGATGCTGTGAATCACATGACCCATAGTTATGAAAACTAGATCATAGCAAAATAATCTAGAACTTATAAAAAAGTTTCAAGTGGACTGAATATCAAAGGAAAATGCTTAAAATCAGTATAAAGATATTTGTTGTTGAAATTTGCTTAAAGAAAAACAAAGAATAATGTAGAGATTAAATCACACCGACTCTGGCTTACTAGGCCAAAAGTAGCAGGATTTGAATGTAATAATTTAGGATGCATACTGCTGTCTTCAAATTGTGGATACATTTAAAAATGGAAGGTAGATTTACAAAGCAAGAAGACAAATCTGACATCAATTTGCAGCATATCGAATGGGATCAAATATACTTGATCAATCACAAAAAATATCATCTTGCTCATAAACACATCATTACTATTAGACCGTTCTGGAAAATTAGAACTTTTAAAACATAAAACTTGTGTAGAATACTGTGACAAAATCCTGTAATATTGTAATTACCAATAGCTTCTGAGTATAGCTTAATTGCACCAGTATAATCTTTTGATGAATATAGCTTGTTTCCCTCTTCCTTTTTCAAAGCAGCAAGTTTCCTTAAAAGCAATCATAAATCTAGCAGCCTTGTTTTATACATTTGTTCGGCAAATCAAATATACATTCTTCTGAGGATAAAACAAGTAAACACAATTTTTTGCATAATGTGAACAAATAAATTTTGTCAATTTTCTCAAAGGCATACATCATGAACCTGACAGGCTAAAGTAATTCTTTTTTTGGTAAGTACAAGGTGAGAAGAATGTTAAAGGAAGGGTGAAAAAGAGACTGCCTTATTAAATCATGACTTCTGGAAAGTCTTTGAATTTCAAAATTGTTTGTTTTATTGATTTCATCACATATTAACACCTTTCTTGGTCTGACACTTCAGTTGTATATTATGGCATTCTGTTCAGGTACTTTCACACCTTTAACAATTTTGTTTACAGGTATATGATTCTATTGACCTATGATTCTATGATCATTGATTGTAGTTTGTAACTCAGAAAAAAAGTCCCAAAAGAGGGGTGATCATTTTTCCATGATCTGAGAATTAACTCATATATTTTGAGAATATTCCGTCAACCTAGATGTCAAATAACACATCATAACACTATCCTACTATCTTCAGCTATACAAACGACAATATCTATGAATTAAAGAAATCCTACAGTCTTGGAGGAATTTTAGTTAATGCAGAAAGAGAATGACTATGATACACATAACTTTCCACACAAATACGGTTGGAAAAAATTGCTATTATCTTTAAAGGGGCTGCTCCTATCCCCATCTTCTAAAAAGTACACTGGGTTAGTTTATCTAAATTTGTATTATGCTAACCTTTATTAATATCAAAATTGCATCTGTAAACAGACTTTCATTATACAACAGTTGCATCCTAGCTCTAAACTTTATTGTAACCAGCAGGGTGGCCTTAAGGAGAATGAATTTTTATTTTCAGCAACCATATTTTACTTCAACTGAATTGAAAATTTGATGTAGGTCTTAACATTTTAGGGTGCAAAGCTGGCCGTGTGTACAAATTTGCAGTGCTCTGCTTTATTTTCTACTTAATGGAATTGACTTCAATAAAAGTTGTCTTCTTAAAATCTTCTTGCTCATTATATTATATAATTTGATTCCTAGGTTAAAATCCAGTTAACTATAGTAGAGAGCAATCACTTTCAAGACTCGTAGGAAAAAAATGGAATATCCAAATATGCAGAGTCATAATTTAGCAATATTTCAAAGCGTCTGCTTGATAATTTTTTTGTTAAATCTAGCATATGCCATTGTTTTCATACAGCACAAGAAGTAGCTTTGTATAGTTTTTGAAAATATGTTATAAAGCATCTTAAAGCAGGAAGGCAACAGGTGGAATGGGGCAAAATGTTGCTGAAAAACGGTCACTTTTACAGAGGTTACTTTTAAGGAAAAGGGCATTTATCCAAAAGCTTTTTCTTGAGTTGCACAACTATAACTATAACTGTGCTTAAGGCTAAGAGCCTGTCACAGATCTTTGGAGTTTGACTTCACTCTGGACAGACCATTATACTGACAGACCACTCATGTCAAGCCAAACTCTAAATAATAACAAGTGTAACACCCAACTGATAGATAATGGATGTCAGAAAAATAGTCTGTATACTCCATACTCATTGTATTTTCTCAAAAAGATAATGTTGTTGTCTTAATCTAAACTATGTCTTATTTACAAACAGAGTATTTCTTCTCTCCAAATAAATTGTCCAAATTATTCTTGAATGAATTTTCAGGCTGAAAAACCTCTCCTTTACATCTTTTCTGCAGTGCTCTTTGACAATTCTTAAGTTGTGGCCACGAGTTCTACTTTCTTCCTCAATATGAAACAGGTTTCCAGTGTCATAATTGTTATGTGTATATTTGTAGACTTGAATAAAGTCACCCCGAATCCTTCTATACAAAATATCTAAAGCACAAGGTCTAAAACAAATACTCAAATTCAAAATGTTCAACAATTTTCATGTTTCATAATATCATACAACATTAACTTAATTTGTTACTACTTTATGATAATCTTTATCTACTTTGAAGCACTGTTCAAAAGATTTTAAGAAATTCCAGCATGCAAATCTCCTTTGTTTTTTACAATTTTTTATAACTTTGCTTATTTTATCCTCCATTTTTCTTATTTTGTAGAATCTTTTGTTATTTCTTATTAATATTTGCATGTTGGGATATCAAAACTAAATGAACAGAAGAGCGCAAGGAATTGATTTCAACCCCCATGCGGGCCACAACCACATCCAGGAAATAAAAGGAAATATTAAATATGGGTTTCGCAACACAGTTAAAATAAAGTGAATAATAACAGTGCGGAAAGTAGACATGAAATAAGCAAAGCAGCAGAACAGAGGCATTGGGTGATACAATTAACATGTTTCGTTATTGTATCTTTTCAAAACAGATACCTCATAATCTGAAGTGGCAATAACGTTTTGCATTGTTTACTACAGTTGAAGAGAGATAAATTTAGCGTTACTGTCCTAACAGATTCACAACTCACTCTTTGTCGTAATTGTCGACTTCCATATGAACAGTACTGTCAGTGCTGTTACAATCCATGCTCACAGCTGTATCTACGACCTTCATATCGAAATGCCTGTTTTCGTCGGCCAGCCAACCGCCATGTATGGTGAGCAGAAAGAGAACCACAACAACGAAAAAGTCGAACTTTCTAGAACGTGCCTCTTTATCATCACGAGGCTTAGTATGTTTCGTAATGATGATTTCCTGCAAATTTTTGGCTTTCTACATGAGTTTTTCAACCAAAGTTTCGATTTCATTTCTCAAACTTCTGAATAACCGGGACATTCGAAATCTACATAATTTTCTAGTTTTTTGTCTTATTATCAGATTTTTGTGGTTTGAAATAATTTTTTCATTCACTATAGTATAAAGAAAAACTTTTGCTTTTGAAATGTAGAGCTACAGGAGAATTCTGAAAATAAGCTGGACTGAAAAAGTAACCAACAAAAAAGTGTTAAAAACAATTGGACATCAGAGAATTTTAGTCAACGAAATGATAAAATAAAAAAATGAGATTTGCTGACCACATTATGAGGGGATCATCTGGGTTCTTGGCAAGGCTTGTTTTGGAAGGTATGATTGACAGAAAAAGAGACAGGGAAAGACAAAGAAGAACATGGGGAGACGATGTCAAGGCATTGGGAGAACTAAATGATATTCTGAGGACAAGGATAGTTGGAGGGTCATGGTAGCCAACCTCCTGATAGAAGATGGTACCTGATGATGATAGTATAAGAGGGTCGTCGGAAGCGGGGTTCCGATATTCTTTGAAACGAGTACCTGTTTCTCAAAGGCACGTAGGCCTTCAAGTCTAGTGTAGTCCAGTATTAACTGGCGAGTTCACAATTATAGATAAAAGGAAAGCGTGACACTTTTTAAGATATTTTGAACAAGTGAATAGAGCCCATTTTTCAGATCCTTTTCCCCAGTATGAAAATTTGGAGAATGTAGAGATTTTAACACGTTTAAGATTGCTTAAACAAGCACTTAATTTTTTAAGGGCAGGCACAGACTTAATTTAACTACAAAGTTTGTATCTCAATTTCAAGTGTTACAAAGTACTTTTGTCTTGTTCGGCACACTGTTGTCACAAATTCTGGCTTCGAGGTAAAAATTGGCTGATCCTTGTAGAATAAGGAAATATATTTTTTAAAGATCGAGAGAAATCACAACTGCATCCCGAACATAAATAGATTTTGACTTTTCAAGAAAAGTTGATGTTTTTTACTTTCCTTTCAAAAATAACTTTCCCCTCTCCCCCGATTCAATGTTGAGTGCATTCTTTTAAAGCCCAAATAACAGGACTACTAATCCACTATTGATTCGGGGAAAAGAGTGCATTCGAGTTTCAATGGGCAACTTAAATTAGAACTTGGTAAAAACTTCACTCCATCTCAACAATTTTGTCCAGGATTGTAGCTTGAGAGAAACATAGAGATAAATATTTAAGATTAAGCGATAACTGAAGTTAGCCAAGAAAATTAGCAAGCAGCACTGACTTCAATTAAATTCAAATTGGCCTACTGAACCAACAAGAAAGACTGTGACAGAAAGAAAGTGACAGAAAGATGGAGACATAAAGTGAATGGGAGTTTCGCACAATCAACCCCTATAGACGCTTGGAAAAGGAAGTAACACGCGCTTTAGTATTTTGGATTCAAAACGGGCCAAAATAGCATGTCCAAAATAGAATTCGGCCAATCAAATCAGTGCTAAGTTTATGATTATTATGACGAGGTCATGCTACTCCAGACAACCACGACTTACCACAAGGATACCGACTGGAAGCCCAGGTGATTAGCAGGCAGGAACGGTTTGTCTTTTCGCGTTAAGAAACCCTATGACAGGTCATGCTTACCCGAATGAGCATGACTGACAACTAGGGACCAAGGTGGGAATGGGAGATTAATTCTATTCAATAATGTAATGTTTTCATCGTTATAATAAATATGTTTAGCTGTGAACATTTCATGTACCGCTAGCTTAGCCACTGAGGATAATTAAGATAACAAACCAGCAAAGTAAGATTTTAATAGCTGTATAAGTATATTTTGTTATTTCTTCAGCATTGACAAACTAACCATGCTACCGCATTGAGATTCAGAAAACCTTCAAAAAAAATTCTCGCTACAATCAAAAATAATTTTTACGTGACTTTAAAGGAATGACGTCATCTTGCTTAATTTGAATAATTTCAGCACCAGGAAAGAGTTGTAGCCTCGCTTTCATTGCTTTGCATGGTTTATTTGCAAGGTTTTAAAAGATGACGAAAAAGACAAAATGAAGGAAAGATTATAAACGAGCAAAATAAAATAGCTTTTAAAATTGTTGAATACTATAAAAATGCACATGAGTCATTAAGTATTTTATACTTTGAATGTCTTGCTCTAGGTAATAAGCAATAACATGTCAAAAGCCAAAAGTCATTTCAAAAAGAAATTTTCAGGTCCATTTTATGAATATTTCCTTTTCACTTAACCCTTAAAGGCCATGAAAATTTCAACAATGAAAACACGCCATAAAACGAATTCTTGAACGCTAAAACAGCAGTTTCCTAACGTGTATATTCTGAAAATCGTGTCAAATTTCACCTGCATTTGGTATCTTCCAACGGAGCAGGTGCCGTCTTTCAGAAAAAAGCAAATGATCAATTCTTGCTGAAACGCTAGCAGCATCAGGATTCCTGCAGTCTTCAGGTATTTCAGACTATTAAGTTCTTTTAACACCACTGTTGTTTGGTGCATCTAAGTGCCTGTTTTACTCCATGCAATTTTTTTAGAATTTGGCAAGTCAAAAGAAATATGTTGATTGTCACTAGCAAGTCATTTTTAATGTCTTTTATTTGATTTCTCAAAAAGCATCTCAGACAAGCCAGATGAAAATATCAAAACTTCCAGAAAGAAATTATAACATGCTAATTTACCCTGATAACTTTACCCTGATTTTGCCGATATCAATTTATATTTTCTTCAAAGCTTTCCTCAGGTTGCAGTTTTGCCCTGACAAAATTTTCTAGAACAAATATGATTTTTCAGTCAAAACAAAGAACTTTTAGTCCAGATACGGTCCAAGTTTTAGCCAGAGAATAATAGGCGATTTTCAAGCACATTGAATTCTTTGCTGAAGCTTTGCCCCAAACCTATATTACGGTTTTCCAGATTTGGGCAATATTGTCGCAGTAAATTTTTTGCAGGGTAACTTACCAATTCATTAAATTATTTTATTTCGGAAGGTTAGAGAAAAGCGCTGATTTAGCTCCTTTTTACTTTCAAACATAACGATGAATGAGAATAATTCGTATGAAATTTAGTAAACTTTTGTTAATTGGCCTTGGCATGTATGATAACTTTTGGCAATTGTCGTTTAAAGACGTTTGAAAACCATAACAAAAATCGAATGTCAAAGTAACAAACAGAGAGCAGTTTTTTTGGTTTTAGTTATCTCCAACCCCCTCTTGCAGATTTTCTTAGTTTTTAATGCTTCTATCAGATTTTCTGAAGCATGCAGCCACCTTACCGACTGTCTACTGCTCGAGTTTCAAGTGTCCTATTTTGATCTAAGGCTGGGTATAGTGTATAATTTCTAACTTAGATGCAAATTCGGGCGTTTTTTACTTTGAAAAAGTATTAGACGAATTTTCTTTAAAATATGTCTCCAAATGTTCGCATTTTCAAAACTTTTTTAGAGTTTTTTGCTATCAGGAATTGTTTTCCTAACAGTTCCATAAATGCTTTCGTGAGCAAATTTTCTTTGTTTATTTTTCTTCAGGTGCCACTATTTTGCAAAGTTTACTCAAAATACAATGACTGCCTTCTACATGCGTTGTTGTTGTGTTTCATACGTCAATCAACATTAGAATCACCTTGATTAAACGTCCGTGGAAATGGGATACTGGTAACAGCACCCTAGAATCTTTTTAAACAATGACTCATATATTTATCCAAATTTTTAATAAAATGAAAACTTAACGACCGATTTTATAACATTTTTGATCGTTATTCTGACGTTTGACACTTTGAAGAGCATCAGACGCATAGCCTATTCTAAGGGAAATTAGCTGCGGGGGCAAGCCTTTTTTTATAAAAAGAGGAGGACGATAGCCTATTGTTTAAAACAATGGAAAATCACTTGGGCTGGAGGCGCAATTGCCACCCTAGTTAGTGGTTGTTATATTCTCTTAATTCCGTAGGCCAATTCATATAGAAGACACTTCGTTTACTTTCATATTCGAATCCAAAACACAACTAACTCAAATTCCATAACACCCTTATTATAGTCACGTCGCCCCTTATGGAACGATTTCAGTAAAAATTGTTTCCTCAGCTTTTTTGTACTTCCTAATAAAATAAACGTACTACAAGCACATTCTTTGCTGTATAATCTACATGCTTGTGTAAAGACAGTCTTATCGGCTTTTCTCTCTTTCTGCACGAGCAACATTACTACAGGCTACTTTTCTTGGTGAAAAACTTAGGCCATCGCGCACAATGTAGAAAAACCGGGAATTATTATCTGCCTTCTTTCCTTCTACCTTTATCATTCGTCAGTATCAAATCAGACTTTCGTTGGGCCATTTGTTTTCAAATTCAGAGTAAAGAAGGAATAAAGTTATCCCCAAGTTTGGTTTTCTTACTTGAATGAGACTTTATCACGTGTCACACATTCAGCCACTCATGAATTGTTGAGAATTACAACAGGGAGCCCGCCGTTCCATCGAAGAAGCCACTAGGCCAATGAAAGTGCTCCTGATAAAAAATCCCGGTGAATGAAAATTGTGCAAGCTATTGTTTGGGTTTTAACGAATATTCGTTTTTGGGAGATGAAGAAACACGTTGTGGGGGTTGGTTTTGTTTTAGCTAAAAAACCGACCGAGGGAATGATTGAGAAAGTTGAGGTGCAGGAAAAAAAGAAGGGTCGAAGGTCTAATGACAACTTTTTCGTTTACATTTCGCTTACTTTTAAAATATTCTCCTAGCTTTTAAAAACAAAATGAAACAACGATAATTAGCAAAGAGTTCAACTAATGTCGTCAGCAAAATAATTTGTTTGAAGAAGAAAAGCGTTTTTTGAAGATAAACAAACCTAAACTCTTTCATATTTATTTTTATCATTGCACAGTCAGAATTCATGAAAAAATCGAATCGTTCCATAAGGGGCGACGTGACTCTATATAGCAAAGCATAACAAAACAATTGTTGCACAGGGCAACCAAACAAGGTTCAGCACATTACTCATAATAATAATAATGAAGGTTCACTTTATGACAGTGGTCAGACGAAAAGCTTTAGTACAAGAGTGCAACACAAGGTTGGGTAGCCATGGCAAATCATTTTGAAATAAAGGCCCACGAAGCTACAAAATTTTAACCATGTGATCAATTAAGGGGACCACAACCTTGTTTTCCCAAGGGGCCTAGGTTGCTTGCTGCGCCAATGCTTACTATTGTTCTCTTGGGTCTTTGAAATCAACAAAATCCTCACGTCCTCTTCACTACGCCCTGATTTTGGTATCCTTCTTCTATTAGCATCTGTTACTTTTTTCAGTCAAACTACAGATTAAAATTTGTTCCAGTTTACTAAACAAAAACCGTTAGCAATACCTAGATATGGGTAGAGTGGGCAGGGTCGCAAAAGAAAAACCTTTCCTCTCTGTCTAACTTCAGGTTATCTTGTAGCTTGTGAGAATAAAACTACACGAAGACAAAATTTATATACGCAAGGCCAATGCACATTTGCACGCTTGTTGCTTTAGCCGTATAAAAGACACAATGTAATGCATACACGAGCACTGCTACAATAAACACACAATCGTGCAAGCTGTGCCCAAAACAAAAGCCCAAGGGGCACCTAAACGGCGTACCCTGTATTGTATCCACAACAAAATGAACATGCTATGCAAGGT
The DNA here is from genome assembly GCF_057945365.1 of Rhopilema esculentum. Classification (NCBI taxonomy): domain Eukaryota; kingdom Metazoa; phylum Cnidaria; class Scyphozoa; order Rhizostomeae; family Rhizostomatidae; genus Rhopilema; species Rhopilema esculentum. Next base: position 2,158,289 of record NC_142826.1, on the reverse strand, counting down.
GGCATCCATGCCGATACAGGCCATATAATATAAAACAGATAAATGCTACGCGGTGCTTGGGGTCTTACGTTTTGATTTTTTCTTAGCACAACCGATAAATGAGACGTTTCAAGCAATGTGAAAACTATTTCTTGGAAAAACTGTATCTTTCTAAAGATAAGGAATTACTGCGGTTGCAGGTCATTTTACGAAGATGCTATATTCTATAGAAAAAGTCCTTGAAATGTTGTGGGAAAGGTTCCTTTCTCAAGGAATGCGAATAACTGAAATACAAATACGATACTTGATCAGAGTTTATGCTTCTTTCTGTGACAATGGAAGGCTCAAAGAGACACTTGAAAGCAGGTTTTAAGTAAAATGCAAACGGCAAGAGCGTTGCCATTTCTGCCTACACAGCTGCTAGTTCACCTGCTTCTCTAGATTCTTTCGTGCTGTCGGATTTCAGATACGTTTTGATAACATTGGCAGGTTTACCTTTGTGTCTTCTGCTTCAATGAGCTGTGCAAGTTAGCGGACCATTCAATCAAGGCTACATTTTTTGATCAGCAGACCAACTCGGGGCAAGCCCTCAGAGATGTAACAAATACAGGGGTGTAGAGCTAGAGGGCTCCTGGGGGCTGAGCCCCCCTTGTTAATGCCTAAAATTGGCAAATTTCTACTTTTGCTATTGTTTTTTGCAACATTTTGTGCAAGAGCCCCCCTTATTATTTTGATAGCACTACACCACTGATCAAATACCATAGATTTCAGCCGTCGAATTTGCTTATGAGTTGCTTAACTCTCAGAAGACTTGTTAGACCCTCCTATTTAGTAAACCTGGACCAAATCTGGTCTCATTCGTGGAGCCCTCAAGTTGCTTGACAATTAAAAGATAAAAAACCAAGGTCTTGGTTGGTCTTTTAACTTGTTGCTTATAAAAAATGTGTAGTTAAGAAACTAATGAAAACGAATAAATTGTTTCTAATTTTGAATAAAAAAGTTCGATCAGCACCAAATATGTTTGAAAAATATAGTTTCCTCTTTGTGCAATGAATGTTGCTCGGGAATTTTCATTTCAATGAAAATCTTTCCTTGACTGGAAGAAGTAAAGTTCTAGACTGGTTTAATATAAGTATGAGCACGATTCATTGTGGTATCGCTTTGATTTTCTATTTTCTATTGAATATATTCATCCATTTTCCTTCTTTAATGCACTCTTTAATATTCACATAATTTTTGATACTATAATTGTGCTTGTGTGACGTTTATGAAATAATTGCTTGGTTTAAGAAATAATTATGTTAATAACAGGTTGTAAGAAAGATACGTCAATTGATTGGGAGGAAGAAGGAAATATTAGCCATTAGACTTCTAGTTTGGTATGCAAGTCAAAAGACACCAATCAATTTATTCATCTTTTCATAAAGTAACAGCGCTTTACACCTCCAAACAACACGATCATGTATTTTTCGCTTCATTGCAAAGGAACTCTATTTGAATCTGCCTTATGGAGGGGTTTTAATGTAAGTTGAACTCGTATGGATGTAACTGCAGGATTAAGGTGCACATTTGTTGACGCTAGTTGTTGACGTTGGTAAATTAATGACAGAAGCTTGTACTCTTATAAAAGGATCTTCAGAACTATTAAACTAAAAGCTGTCATTTGCAAAGTTTATGGCAAAGTAGATTATTGACTGATAGTGTCTTCATAAAGATTTTTCATTAGAACGAAAAATCACGGAGGCTGTCGTGAGCTAATAGGATTTGTATTGGGAAAGGGCTTTTTAGAATATAACATGCCTAAACACCTTAATGTCAGTAAGCGAATGACAAGTAGTTCATAACGTAATCACTTTGACAATTGTAATGATGCAGTGATTCAATGCGTTAATTTCTGAGGCTAACTGCATCAGTGTCATTGGATACTTTGTTATTTGAAAAAGTCGTCATGTTTCACAAAAGTTCAAAAGCATAACTTTGCCCTTCATGTCATTAGAGCAGAAGTGATTAATGAGCTTTGCCTTAGCGACCACCTTCGATTTTTACTTAACAATTAAGATGTAACTTAATGGCCTATCTTCTTTTAATAACAGCTAATCTCAAGTTATTAGAGCAGAAGTGATCGATGAACTTTGCTTTAGCTACCACCTTTGGCTTCTACCGAACAATCAAGATATAACTTAATGGCCTAGCCATTTTCAATCGTAGCTAATCCTCAAGCTGGACCGTGGCCTTTGCCCTTTGTCGATAAACATGGCCGTTTTGTCATGATAACTCGAGAATGAAATCCTGTTCAAGAAGAAGTAATTTGTAGGCTATGAGCATCCTGCTATGTACAGTTTGAGAAACTAAATGTGTTCTTGTGATGTGAACTGCCAATAATGTGAACTGCCAATTACCCTAAATATTCGCGCCCTGTAATGTTTGTCATGCCTGAGGTTATTATGGGTTTAATGTCAGTTAAGCTAGCAAACAATTTTCGAAAGCGAATGTTTATTTTCTGTGCTACAAAAATGAACTTAATTTCCATCTTTTAATGGCCAGCCAAATTTCATATCCATATCTGAAAATCGTCTTATCTTTTAAACAAAACGCCGTCACCGCTTATCTAAATCTAAATCTAAATGTTTTATCTAAATCTATTCCACAGCTATCTTGAATGAAACAACGATTTTCGTAATTATTAAAATAGCCACCAGATGCATTTTGAAGAGTTAATTTCCGTTATGTAAAAGTCAGTAATGAAATCTGGGTCAGAGGATCTATTCGAAGGAACATTTTGTATTGTAAAAATTTTTGATATCTGATCCCGTCTAATCGAACATGTGCCAAGAAAGACAAGGACTTTTGGAATCAATTATGATATGCATTGCTATAAACGTACAATCACTGCCAAAAGTCTTGGAACACTAACGTAGGTTTTCAAAGGCAAATTCAGCCATCCCCCTCTCCCCCTAGGAACAATGTTGATTTACTATAGAAAAAAGAAAGGGGGGTATGGAGTACGCTTTTTCTTGTGGATTGTTTGATATTTTTCTATACTTTCAACATTGTTTTGGGGGGAAAGGGGGACGGAAGTGGTAGTATTCAAGAAAACAAATAAAAGATAGAAAAGCACAGCGCAAAATGTTAGGTGTTCCAACTAATTTTGGCAGTGATTGTCAAAATGAAATGAGCTTATAGTAAAAGGATGCACATTTTTTGCATTATCAACCTTCATTCAAAAAATCTTTAGCTTTTAATTTCAATTTCTAATTAATTTAGCTTCAAAATTAAGTTTCAAAGAATGATATTGTAATTATTTACTTTCATTTAATTTATGCCACTATTAAAACCTTTGTACTAAGGGTTAGTGTGCATATATATGGATACAAATACAAATATATGCCTAATATGTAATATCAACCCTGTTGTTTTCAATACTTTCAACGTTCTAGTCTATTCAATTTCAAACAAATAATAATTGTGGCATTAGACCATTAATTTTTGTAAAAGTAAATTTATCGCTCTGAACCCACAAATTTATTTCAATTAAACTCACGTCCTTAAAAAAATGAAATCTGAACAAGCAAAAAATAGAAGAATATTGGCCTTTTCTTAATCTGGTCTCTTACAATTTTTAATTTATGATCAGAGTACGTTCTCTAATTCAATTTTATCTGTTATTGCTTGAAGCTCTTCAGTGCAAATTTATAAGGGTGTTCTGAAACATTAAAATGTTTCTTGATTAAGCTTAGTTTTATTTCTTGAACATGATGGAAAACTGTTCCATATGTTTACAGAAAACTTAGGTTCTTTCACATTTTCATTTGATGTCCATCTGAGGTACTGGTCTTGCGGTATACAGCAATGTAAGCTTGAAATCAACTGGCATGGCTTCCAGACAGAAAGAGTTTGGAGGCAGAGGCCTTGTCCCCTCCAGCATTAACTTTCCACGGTATTATGTTAAAAAACCAGTCAGCATGATAGACTTAGTTTTTTGAGTTACAATTTCAGCTAGATATTTGCAAAAGCCTTGTTGCTTAAAAATGTTTAAAGCAATTTGCCGTTTGTTATGTGTAAACAGCCCATAGACAGAGCTCTTACTGCCTTTCAAACTTTCGAGCAAGTCTTCTTTCTTTTCAGAGCTTTCAATTACCTAAAGCATATTTCGTGATTCCGTTTTATATATTACGCTTATTACAATTGGATTTCGCTTGAACCAAGACGACGGTGTGATTAGCCAATCGTAATGAAACAGACACGCCTCAGCCTCTTAGCCTTAGGAGGCTCTCCTGATTTGGTATTAGAAAGTTCTGTTTGGGGATCACTGCGATTGGCATAATTTTGTTTTTTATAAAAAGAATCGAATAACTTATTCTCTAATGGAGTAATTTTTTTTTTGTTCGTGAGATAGCTACTTAGCAAGAGGTAGCGACTTGGGCTGGATCCAGGGGCTGCTACCCTAATCAATCTCTGTATGTTGTTTAAAACTGCTAGTGGATTTGCTAAGATCTTGCGATGTGAAATATGCAAAAATAGTCTTTGTACTCCTAATTAAAATGTGCATGGAACGTCTATGTGTAGAGGTAATTCTAAAGCATTCTTTGCAATGATTATGCACCTAGAGCTATGTCTCGTAAATAAAAAAGGCCCCCTGTACGTCTGTTTTGTTGATTTTAAGAAAGCCTTCGATTCCGTGGACCATAAGCTGATGTTACAACTTGGTACATATGGAATCAACCATCTTGTCATTTTATAACCAAGCTAAATCTTGTGTGAGGGGTAACGATGGCCGAACAGATATCTTCCCCAGTAACAGAGGTGTAAGGCAAGGGTGCCTTCTTAGCTCAGTAATCTTTGATTTACATTTAAACGATTTAAACCGCCACATTAAGGCTTCGTTACAAGGGGTAGTGATGGATAATATACCTCTCCATACATTTTTATGTTGCCGAAATCTCATTCTAAATAAAACTAAGAAAGAAAAAATAAAAAATAAATATAAAATATAAGATAAAATATAAAAATAAATAAAACTTAGAAGATTGGTGATAAACAAGTAAAGGAATGTAATTCTTATATATATAAGGTGCTATGATAAAATCAAATGGATCCTATTCAGTAAACATCGATATAATGAAAGAGAGCTCATAAGCCTTATGATAAGGCCTATTTTTCTTTCACTTCTAAAAGCAAAGAATGGGGTGGTTTCCAGCCACTTTTTTTTCTATATTTATTCCACCATACGATTATCCTTCTCCTAAATTATGCATCAGAGGTAGGGGATTGTGAAGAATGGCCTAAATTAGAAACTCTAAATGCCTTAAAGCATGCAAGTATGCCTTGGGTTTGATGTTTGATCAAGTACCACTATCGTCTACGCAGAAGGAATTAGATACTTTAAACTTTTTCACTCGATTATCTTCTCTGAACTCTAAACGTTATGCATATAAGGCTTTTTATATGCTTATCAATGATTCTGGCTCTGGCCACCCAAACTGAGCAGAGTCATCTCTCAGACCCATAATCTTCAAATGTGATATGGAATATAGGAAACAGACACTGTTTAAATAATTAAAACTAAGGTTAGAAAACTTTTAATTTAAAGAATCAAGTACCAGGTATCGAGTCTGAAGTAACAGAAAGACTAAATGAACACATAACTGATAATAAGAAACTACATTTTACCCCTCATATAAAGCATTTTACAAATTCGAGGCTTTTCTCGACTACCTATCTGACTTTGTAGCTATCTAACTAGCCAATTATCAAAGAACTTTGTCGCTTAGTATTTCTTGTAACTTCTTATATCAGAATAATCATTTGTTACTTAGATATTAACTGTCTCATTGCATCTGACTAACCATTACTTGTTAAATGTTGTTCTAAGCTATAATTATACAATTAGTTATACCTTCTATCGCTGTAGTATTGCAAGCAGTTAAGGGCCATATACTTGATTTGTAAGAAATGGCTTTTTATAAAGATGTTTTTTACCAGGCCTAGAAAAAACACATCGGCACAACCTCTACTGCAGAGGAGCAGTTAGCTTTGATAAAAATTCAAGCTTTAGGCTATTAACGTTCTGAATTCCCCTTACACCATGAGACTCAATCATACCAGCATAGATTGACAATAACATTAAGTGGAGCAATTTTCTGCTGTGTGACTTTTTATAGCCTCTTATGACCAACAGTATTGAGAGAATCGATATCTTTTTTGACGCTGTAATCGTTAGAACAGGCACAAATCTGACCTGGAAAAAGTGGCAAAGTTCCCTAAAGAAAGATTGGAATACGTCACAATCACTGGTAGATTTGACGAATAGGCCTATACTATCTATGCCCACGACTAAAGCTTTCATGGACAATTCAAACACATATATTTCGTTGATCAAATAGTAACAAATCGATTCTTTTAAACATCATTTAGACATGAAGAATTTTTTGACTACTGCTGTTTTCCCAACGTAGGCACTGGTCAATTTTAACAATTCGAATGGAGAAGTAATAACAACGCTAGCAAGGTCTTTGTATGGCCTAATTTAAAGAATGCATTTTCTGTGCTCGTGAAAGAGCTGGATAGAAGAAACTCAAAACCTCTGTGCTACATGATCTCATCACCTCTGACCAGCAGGACTAGGTCCGTGATCCAATATGCTTTTTAAACTCGTAACTTGTAAAAGATTCGTCAAGCTGCGTAAAGCTTCAAGAACACATATGGGCTGTATTTTCTTGCAACACGACTCTTCTGCAAACATCTCCCATCATCCCTCACCCTAATTAACAAGCAATAACGAATCTTATGGGGATTGTGCTCTAAGATTCAATATCCTCTGTAATCTCAAAGCAAACATCCCTAGTACCATTTCTCCATTCTTTACCTATTTAAATCTTTCCATTATGATAAATTTGAAGAAATAAGCTGCATGTAAATTCTCGTGGATGCCAGATTTAGAGCCTAGACAGACTGATCCTACGGGTTCAGTTGGTTTTGCAAACGAATTCGATTTTTCCGGACATTTTGCATTTCGTGGCTCAAAGTGCTGTGATATTTAATAGGCTTTTCATATGCACTTTTAAAGCAATTCAAAACAGTTTCAAGAATTAGGTGACTTAAACAAAGCATCTTTGGTGAGCTAAGACTGTCAGATAACAGTAACATGAAGTCTTATGGGGCTGGAAAACAGTGAAATGGCCTTTAGGCCTTCCTCTAAATCACGATACCCTGGCATCACACCATAGACACACTCCACGATTTGCAAATCACGCTATTGATTTGAATTGATAGATGCTCAATCTGTTATAACGTCTATAAAGTGAGGCAATTGCCAAACAGAAAAATAAAATGAAATTATTGCGCCATTTGCAAGAGCATGGAAGACACAGTTTCTTTTGACAACTGCAACTAATGGAACTTTTCTGATAAGTCCATACGCTGGGATAGTAGAGACTGATTTAATGAAATGGCGTCTGTTTAATTTCAGCTCAGATGCGCATGTCACCTACTTTGGTTTTACAATAAACAATCACGTATTGAATTTTAGCATCTGCCATCATTCATTTTTTAAACCAATATCTTATCTATTTGCATCAAAAACATTTAATTGTTTATCAGTAATGGTTTGTATTGATACAGAGTGTACATTGTCTTTTTATCCCAATATCATATTTCCTGTGCTATTTTTGGTATGTAATCTGATTCTGTAGTCAGTTGTTTATTGAGCTAGTCAGTTGATTTTGTAGTCTATTAGCTATGCCCATGTCAATGGGAGAAGCCTTTCTCGAGGTAACGGACTGTTAGAAACAATTAGAAGTTAAAGAACACTAAACACTTCAAGTATACAAAACAGTATAAAAAAGTATCACCTTTTCCAGGAGCAGGCTTATAATTACTCAATATTCTTAATCTACTAATCAATTTTGAGTATATTTATTCTATTCTTGTCATATTGCTCGTGGTTAACTTCTCAGGCTCACCTCACCATAAAAACTTCTGCTATTGCAACGTTTTGAATAAAGAGTCATGGTGTAAGAGGTAGTTGCATATATCAGTTGATTTTTGCAAAAAAAATTTTGAGTGTTTGGTAATTGATAAGATTCGTGTGCACTTTCATAAATATCTGTTCTTTTCTTTCATGAAGATAAGACTTTATAGTTGCTACCTTGTCACTGACGTGAGAAGCTCGTGCCTACAGTTCAAGGAATTTCAATACCTAAAATATAGAATATTATTCATGTAGCTTAAAACTTTCTAAAAATATTTTGTTCAATGTTACTTCGAAAAGTCATTGATATAATATTCAAGTCAGTTAAATTTATCCTTTCATTGTAAGTTTTGGTAAGTTCTTACGACAAGGGGTATTGTAAACTGGAAAAATGGATTGGCATTGGATTAAACTCGTCGATTCCATGTAAAATATTTCCATACTGTTGTAATGTGAAAAGCTGTAAGTTGGCAGGAGGGCAATGTTTTCTACCATCACATTATCTGTCAATTTAATGATAATGTTAACTACGTATTTTAGGCTGTTAATGCACCCCCTTCTTTGTTAGACCAGATTTGTTACTTAGATTTGATAAATCTCTATAAAGTGCTCAGAATTTGCTCAAAAATTGCATTTTCAAGAAAAAGTGCTCAAAAAGTGCTCAGAGTTTTACTCGGTTCACCTCTGCACAAAAACTGCAAGCCTAAAAAACCAACCTTACGAACGTAGCATTTATCAAATTAAATTTTTTTTAAAATTCAAAAAGCATGTAGAGGGCCTTCCAGTCATCATGCTCATGAAGGATATCGATGCAGTCGTAGACTATTATACTTAGATATGTCTAGTAGGCTTTTAATTGATATTCAATGTTGGATATAGAATAGAAATTCGTGTGATTAATGTTTAAATCTGTCACATGCCTTCACGATAGCATGTACTTGATTGTGGGGTTATGATCGAAAAAACGTCGATGAAGGCTGAACAACGTTGAATCTTGAACTGATTTTCAATCATCCTGTCTTTGACATAAATCACAAACCAGGCTTTCGAATGATAATTGTTCTGTTGATATCATCTAAGATATGTTTTTTTACCTTGTCATGAGGTATTGTTACTTATCGTGGTCTTTGACAGTTGTAACACTGATTGATTGCGAAGCTAGGAGGGGTGGATAATCGCTGTATAGAATCAATTGGATGTTTTTGCTATCGTGTGCAGTCAGGAGATGATATGAAGGAAGGAAGTGCTTGGTCGTAGCAGCCATCAGGTAAATAAGCTAACTGATTTAGAAATTGATGATTCTATGCAGGTTGCTGTCTAGTCATTGCTTAAACGCCATAAGTGTAAGAAGCATCGCAAAGTTAGAGTTGTCAAATGATGAGTGCGATGAATATATAGAACATAGGAAATGTATTGATTTAAACCCATATTGCAATTTTTGATGTACAAAATGGTGCGTGGATTTCCAATATGCAAGGAGTCATGTTTCAGTCCTAGAATAATTGGAAGGAATCCTTCATCCCTTTTGATTTGTTAATTCATAATTTATGATTTTCCTGATTGAAATGCTTTATATCCTTCCAATAATCTTTAACATGTTCGTTTCTAGTTCTCTAATAAAACTACGAACCGTGCTTGCTACAAGAAATGTGTAATAAGGTTGTCTTGCTTTTGGTCTTGCTTGTGAAATAAGCGAGAAAAGCTTAAGCCTGTCAATGCCCAGTAATTAGACAGCTTCGAATCATTGGCTATCAAGAACAGCCGAACGCAATTGAAGTAAGTTAGCTGCAAAAATTTTCAAACAAAATTTTTTTCGTTTTTTCAAAACCAGAATGTCGATCAAATTCCGTGATCAAAAATTAAAAGTTACTCACCTCTCTCCCTATAACAGGTAGTAGATACTCCTTTAGTTTTTCATATGTTAATGTATCTAAGCATATTCCAAGTTCATTTACGCCGCTCAAAAGTCTTTGGATTTGTTGTAAATCATTTGATATCTTTTCTATGCATTTATATAGGCTTAGCAGATTCTATTGCTTTGAGCTTCACTAAGTGTTTTGCCACTTTTCGAACGCTGGAATAGGGCTCGTTCAATTAACTTTGCTTAAATTCAGTCGTAAATTATTAAGATCGCTAAACTAGCTTCAAAGATTTAATACTGGCCAGTTAAAATTTGGCAAATATTTCATATTCTCATTTCAAATTGCTTGCATTTCCTTGCAAATCAACGTAGCCATTGCCATTGAGAATATCATATTGTTGCACACTCTCAACTTTCGCTTTCTCCTTGTTGGAATATTTTTATGGCTGATTCTTGTAGGAACTATATTCTCACCATAATCTTTATGATTGATTTATCCTGTGCAATATTTTTCGACTTGTTGATCGTACCTACAGAGCCTCGCAAACTTTTTCACACTTTACATCGGCCAAAAAGGCTATTTTTAAGCAGATAGGGCAAAGTCATATACCTATTTATATTATTTTGAGCCCGAGTTAAGTAATTCAGCGAGAATTTCAATTAAATAAGAAGAATTCTTTCTTGCCCTAACATTTTGTAATCAGAGGTGTATCTAGCATGGAGTGTAGATAGTGTGACACCCACACTCCCAAATTTATCGTGGTTTGGTCGACATACCTTCAGTTGGTCCACAAAATCCTTAGTTGGTTGGTAAAGTCGCGTATCGGTAGGTGACATAGCACCTTAGATTTTCTTCATCTCTGTCTTCGTTAGTAAAGTTTACTCTTGATCACTCTTCACCACCTAGTCTGTAAGGCCACAGTCTGATAGCGATTGCATGAAGATGAGAATTTTGTTTTGGCAAGGGAAGTTTTGATGGCTGAAATTACAAGAGACATTCTCTTGTTGTGAAAGGTTCCTGAAAGTCAAAAGCTTTGGCGAAAAGCTTTTATTTTGCAAACCAAATGTAAAATTTCCCAACACTACGTTGCTCTCAGTTTGGAAGTTCGTGAAGGCTAGTTTGAGGACAGGCCATAAAATGTTATCGAAAAATCTTTTAAGTTTTCTTCAAAAATCATAAAAAGCAGAGCATTGATTGCAGTAGTAAGTGACGGGATATTTAGGGAATAGACAAGTTTGGTTTACGTCAGCTGCAGCGTAATATTTTGTGTAGCTGTGTAGGAGCCTGGAGCCTGGAGCCTGGAGCTTGTAGATAGGTGAAAAAATTGAATTCTCTTGCCTCGATTCGGGGGTTGTGCCACCAGATTCAGACATATTTCTGATGGTGTCATCGTCTTGAACAAACGCGTCAAAAAGTACACACTTCTAACATTAACGTTAACTCTGTCCCACCTACTTTGTTGATTCAAAAACCTTTCCTTTACAGCGCTGTCTCTTCTTTCGTAAATAAAACTGACTTTGCCGACTGCCAAATTCATTTGAAAATCAAATTTTTTATTTCTTATTTGATATTGTAAAAAATCTTTTTGTTCAGTGGCCTGCATGATGTCAAGTACAATATTTGTGTCTCAAAGAAGCATAATAGGTTTCTTGAGGGCTGTTTGTCTTTCTGTTCAATGGGGACTGTTTAGGTTTTTGTCTTTTCTAAATCATGTCTTTTTGAGTCTACTCGACATGTGAGAGCGAGACGACTGTAAAATCTACATATAATGGAAAAATCTAGCTTAGAGTAACTGTTCTCACAGTTATTGGTTTAAAGCGTCCGTTGTTGAGTTGTACCCGTTAATAGAGCTTTTTGTGCTTGCCATTTAAACTAAGGACCAGTTTGACATCTTTGAAATTTCCTAAAATAACTTGCATTAAAGATAATAATAAGAAAAAGAAAATAAAGTAGTTTCATTCACTTCTTTCTTTGCTAATTGCATCCTTGTTAAGTCTCATTGGATATACCCACAAGTAAGGCAGCTTGTAATTGATAAATAACTTTTGTTAATGAGTCTCCAAGAAGAAACTGCTCTCGCGCTTGAAACTGTCCCCCATTTATTTGAACTACAACCTTGCTTAACCAGATTCTACGCTTTTTATACAAGAATTTATACAAGAAAGTTCTTCATGCATAGGGCTTAGCAAGTCATCAGTCCATTGCATTGCTAGGGTAGTTTTGCAGATAAAGCAGGTAGCTACTTTCACATTGTTAAGTATTCCCAGGCCTTGATCTCAAAAATCTAGAGACTACTGATAATTCAACCATAAAATATTGATCTTTTCTCTATCAAATACTTTCCAAGCAATATTTCAATTAAATGTAAAAAAGCCTATGAAACTTCCCTCACTGTTTGCTAGCAGAGAAAATCAAATCTTATGTTTTCTTGCTTCTAGCCAAGATTTACCCTGGGTGCCAAAGCCTCAGAGTCAAAGGATGAAGAATTCGCAATTTCTTCCCCCGTTCTTCATCCTTTGACTCTCTGAGACTCTGGCACCCAGGGTAGCCAAGGTTATGAAGGGACGTCACAAAAAATCTCAGTTTCAGTGGCTACCGAGAGACCGAAATATGGGAAACAGTCTATTAACTTTCTTCAGTATATCCTTATCCTTCCTTTCCGACTAAAGTCTCCTCTAAAGTCTAAAGTTTCCGACTAAAATCAACATCTCAGGGCGAAAGGGTGATATCAAAGAAAGAAGTCGTCTTCTAAGCTCAAAGATAAAACGTTTTCTTATGCGCGGAGAAATGGGTGCCACAGGGGGCAAAGGACTATTCATCGTACTATAAATATCACCACTACAATGGTGCGTTGATAATTAGAGACCTTCAGGAAGTTGAACTTGATAATCTAGTTACCGTGCGACGTTCTCTGATATCTTATCAAAACAGAAAGCCTTTGATTTTGATAAAATAATTTTGGGCAAAGGCAGGGAATTGTCATTGCTAAATACAACGGAAACGTAGCGAAAATACCCTACTGTGCACAGTGTATGTAGGACTTAAGATAAAAAAGCCCACTTTTAAAGTGAAGGAGGGGCATTGGTGAGTGCGTTGTAATCGGCGAAATACAAAATAACTAGTGCAACGCTAGTGATAATACTGAGTGTAATTGTTAGCTGATCATAGCGAGAAATGCATTGAATTCACAGAGAAGGGCGAGCGAACGGGAGTGAAAGATAGCGCGTAGGTCAAACACGAAAGGGTCATGCTTTCTTCATTTGAATAACGAACAACCTCATTTCCTCTCAACTTTTGCGGCTAATTACTAAATCATAGGAAAGTTCTAACTGTTCACAAGAGGTTCTGCGCAGTGAAAGTGGGGATTATTTCAGTTTTAAGCGATGTGATCCGGGATCGGGAACTCTCCAATTCAGTGCTCCTGGCGCCGTCTTTATAGGATGCCTCGCTGAAGCTTGTTGTGTTAGTCGAAAACATAAACATAAGTTTACGGTAAGTTTTTGTCTTTCTTTTCTACCATCCCCTTGTTGTTTGTCATTATATAATAGTATTCGGTCATTAAGGAAGATTTTCAAGAAAGCCGCTCTTTATGAAGATTTCCTCTTTGACAAAAGAGCAAAAAATCCTTCCATAGTGAAGACGAAAGCAAGACCTGTCGACTTCAACTTATGTAAGAAGATTCATTCTTTTTTTACACTCTTTTTATAAGAACAATTTTATAAGAACACGAGCCTCAAAGTTGGACAAAGGTTAAGAACAAATTAAGAGCAAGCTGACGCTGAGCGACTGTAAAATGCAATTTTGAACAACTTTTTATCTCAAAAACGAGGATTTCTAGCCATGTGTGGGTGTTTCTCGGTGTATATTTCAGCTTGTCGGCAAATGAAGGTTGTATCACTCACTTTGTTGGCAAATGAGGCCTAAACACCTCCCTGGAGTGAACAGCTAGCAATTACACTGCTATCCAGCCTAAGCTTTTCAAAGAAAGTAAGAACAGTCAGCCTGAACTTTAATTTATTGGTTCTTGTAACAAAAAAGGGTATAAGAAAGCACTTTGCAAGAACAGATCGAGACTCTATTTGTCAAGAAAACAAAAACATCGTAAGAACGTACCCAGCTTAAGAAAATTCTAAAATAAAATGTGTTCTTGATTTTATCAACACAGAACAGATTTTATCAGCAAATCAAACACCTACTTAAAAGGTCTTGCAAAACCGTTATTTAGTGGTCACAGGAACGACGTGTAGTTTGTACTTGTAGAAAAATCAATGTTGAATTAAAAACAATATTTAAGAAACCAAGCTTCAAATTATCAAAAAAGAACATACAGCTTAGGTGAAAATTATCTGGTTCTGATAAAAACGTATACCTTGTTTTTTGTCGACAAAATGATCTTAGTTTTTGAAGAATTCACGCCGTCATTCACATCATTGGCAGATTTTTTTACACTTTTTGTTTAGAACCTACATATAACAGTTGCAGTTTCAGAAGTAATAATAACACAACTTTCAGATTATATTAATTTTGATTTATGTGATTAATTTTGTAAAAAACTTATTTTGTTTACTTTGCCAACCTGAAATTCTTTGCTCGTCAGCCAAGGCTGTCACTTCACTTATTCTACCATCTTAAAAAAAATTTGGAACAAATCTTGTTCAAGTGCTATACGATTAACTACTTAAATGACTTGAAATCAAACTTCACAGGAAAAATGTTTCTTAACTAAAGTCGACTTCGGGCCCCTTCTGTTAAAGTTTCTTGTTTTTGCTTAGAAACTCTATATTAACTATTCAGTTAGGTTATCCTTCTCGATGAAGGCTATCAAAGTAAGGTCTTGCTCGCACCGCTTTCACTGCTCTGAAATTCCTCGACAGAAATGATATAACCCTAAAATGGATTCAGTTGACTACGTGTAACGATTTTCTTTGTGCTAGTGTTCAACGCGGTCTACTTACATCGCAAAAGCACAAACTATAAAGATAGTAATCTTTGGTTTTAATTAGCTACGGGTTAATTAACCAGTTATTGTTCAATCTTTTCACCTGTTCATCGGAACTCTTCGTTTCTTAACTAAGTTTCTGTTATATTCTTTATCACGTCGATCTGAGAAGTCATCTCCTGCCAAAGACAGGCTAGAAGCACTAGACAACGAGCCTTAAGTGTGACAGCTGTCATTTAATGTAGAGCCATGCTTTACAAATCAAATTGAGTTTATCTTAAAAATTTATCTAAATATTATTTTGTCTGTTAATTAACAAGTGTTAAAAATGACTGTACCATTTCGATGACAGATAATGACTAGGTCTATAAATATATACCTGCACAATATATAATGTTAAGGGTTTCTAAAAATATATAATGTTAAGGGCTAATGATTGCCGATAAGTCTGAGCAGAAGTCGACCAATTATCTCTACATGGATTTGAATTTCTGCTAAAAATTTTGTCACTGTCACACATTGTATGCTCTGTGGAGTGTCAAAGAAATAACGTAATTATGGCTGTACATAATTATATTGCACATTTTCCCTATTTATTAAAAATGGTTAAGGGCCATATTAAAACAATGAAGTACTGAAAATATGTTGAAGAAAATGCCTTAAAAGCAGCATTGCGAATACAACTTTGAAAGACACATGGGTTTTGAGTAGCAGAATTTTTCTCATTCAAGCAGGAATGAAGCTAGCATTGCTTGTTGTGAGCTTCTGTGTAGATGTTAATCGAAATGTTCGAGCAAAGTGAGGGATTAAACGCATCAATGTATTAGCATTCCAAAGCCTTCTAATCTGCACGGATTAAGCTGTTTGGCATTAACTTGCATGCCATAAATGTGCTTTTAGCAACATAGCATGTCTTACTCAGCAATACTGTTACTATCTTAGTATTACAATAAGAATGTGATACTATCCTACAGTATGCAAACAGCCCATAATTAAAAGTTTATAGAGCTATGTTCCAAAGTAGACTTAGATAAATTGTGGTGTACATACTTTGCAATCTGTGTGAAGAGATTTTAACAGTAACATTAAACAGGCATTAGGCACATTTGCACTACGATTAGCAATACCATTAGGAGATGATTGGAGTGTTTGGCTTTCATACTCTTGGACAGAAGGATCTCAAACAGAGTTGGATTTAAAAAGCCGTCCCACAGTACCGTCCAGCTTAGAAAAAAGTTGTTGTTGTTGTTCAGGATTAGTTTATCTGCATTATAATTAACAGCAAGATATGAAGTTCGTACGGCTAGTAGATAACAATACAAGATCATTTTAATCAACCACGAGAGTCATATTGTTTCAATTGTAGGAAAATGGTTCCGGAGACTAGCTATTAAAACAAAATACATCAGATAGACTAAATAGCTTGGATTTGTAGGTCATGATTATGTTAATGAATAACCTGAACTTATATTGTAGCTCGGTTCTGTATTTTGCAAGCATTTTTATTTTGAGAATCCAGTCTTACTTGAAAGTCCTTCACGGTATCTCCTTCCAATTTGTCATTATTTTTCAATGATGTCTTTATTTGTAACTTTTTTGTCTTTGTCACTACCTAGCTTTTCCGAAAGTATTTTTTGGGACACTAAGAAGTTGCGCTTATCGAGCAATATCCCGGTCCTTCCTCTCGATGTGACCACGTTTCGGTATTCATATGCTCGGAATGACAGAGAGCTGGCAACTCTTCCTACACTAGGTGAAAGTGCCAGGACGGGGACTTTCCGGGGCTCCTTGGAACAAGCCATTTTAAGAACTGGCCCTAGACCTTAGTATATCGAATCTTTTTTAAAAGATGCATGGAGCCTTCTTTTGAAAATAGTTTGCCAGCTAGATAACTATGTCCTTTATGTTTAAAGAAGCCGGTCATTTTATAAAGAAGTTAAAAAGAGATTGGTTTGTATTCTAGCACACAGATGTAGATTAGGCAAGCATCATATCGAACGACTCTGTTGTCAGCGTCACAATTGCACTCTTTTTGCGAAGTAGTTATTCTGTTACACTGAAAATACCAACTATTGCCGATATTAAATGATCCATCAGGGTGTTCCATGTTGTCGCTCGACTCATCTCACGTCGCCCTTTCTGTGCTTGTGCATTAACAGGTAACTGTCTCCCAGTCGCCGCGCGTAATATCAAGCAAACACTTATGTAGTAGTCTTAATGAATAATTAAAGAATTCGTGACTTTAAGGCGGCTGTACTAATTGTTTGCTGAGTAAACATTAAGAGATTGATAGATGATGCTCAGTCTGTTGCAGATAGGATTAACAGTCACGAAATAATACGAGCAAATTTTCTGTTTTAGCAACAAGATCAAGAAACAAGTCGAAGAATAGTAAAATGACCAAGGTTTGTTATTACTGTACGCACCCACTTCTAATGTTTTATATTTTTGCGACGATCTGCGTTCGAATAGCATGTTTTGAAAAAGCATGTGAATGTAACATGGCAGGTTTCTAAACGTAAATAAAGTCAGAGCAGTGTTTGTGAAAGTGTCAGAATTGAATTCTTTTGAGTTTCCTCGGCTGCTTGGAAATTGGATAAAATTTAGAAAAGACAATTATCCATGAGATGTTGATGATCTCATTGTCAGGAGATTCGTATTTTCCTTGGCCCAACTCAAAGCAGATCTGCTTGCATTGTGCGATTGTCTCTAGAAAGTGAGCTACAAATTCAAAGTATAAACCTATTCTTGACTCTATAGGAACATAAACAAATGTTTCAAATAGCGCTTTGTATCGCGTGAAAGGATTTTTCTAACGTTTTCAAACAAAAGATGCAGCAACAAGAAAAAACATGAACAAAAATGCTCATTTGACCTAACCTATATTTACAAGCAAGTGGCTCTGATAAGCCCGGTGCTGTATCTACTGGTAGGTTGCAAATTAAAAAACACGCGAAAAGAACCCGCAAAAGGCGGAAGCCCTTGGAAACGCGGTAATGCGATGATCCAACTGCGCAGAGTCATTATTTAAGTGACAGCAGTGCGAAATGCCGAAAGCTACAGCTCCATTTCGAATCGTCTATTGTGAAACTTTTCTATAAAGACATATTCAGTTCTTTGACGAAGCATTGTCTTGTCGTTTTTCTACGAGCCATAAACTTTCTTGCAATGCCCTGGTCTTTGCAATGCTCTAGTCTATCAGGAGTTGAAAACAATGTCACGGTGAGTTGCGAGTTACGTTGAAAAGACCGAATTGGTTTCCATTGTAACTTTCTTTCTTTCATTTCGTTTCATTTCTTTGATCACTTTTTAGTTAGAACTAGGCAGAAATCTTTACATAGAAGCGATACACGAGTTTCCCTCGGGAAAAGAATGCGGTCTCATTTATACGCCTTGTTGCTGCATACAATTTTTCATGGAATTTTTAATCAAGAATTATCTACCCTTATATTCATTTTTTTATTTACTTATATGTTGGTTCAATCAAAAGATAACATTTAATTCAGACACCCAAAAGTATCGGATTGCTAATTCTTACCTATAGTTATCGGATGGACACCCCCGCACATATAAAGTTCAAGCGACACCTTTGGGTATCCACTCGGGACCCTCTCTCTTTCTTTTCGTTTTCTCCCCACGCATTTTGATTGGGTCTAGCCAGTATTAGTTTCATAGCTGCAATACACCAGTTCCCCCGTGAACAGTATACGATGTCATTTGATATGCTCCTTGTTGCCTCAAGAACTTTTCACTACCCTCAAGCAATTGACATCATTTTACAATCATATTCTAGGCATTCTAAGGTCAGCTCAACATCATGCTTGGCCTGTTTGGTATCAGTTCAATCATTAGCATCTTTACAACGGAAAAATAATTGTTTCTCCTTGCTACTCTGTTCTTATACCGATTCTTTTTTTCTTTTCAACAATGGAAACCGTCTTCCAGGAACTAAATACCTGGAGATGCTTGTCTTTTTATTATCTCAAACAAACAAGCAAACAAAAGGCTGTTGAATAAAATTTGATACCCATACTTAATCCTTTGCTCGTTTTTAAAAGATGGGATGGAAATATAATGCATCTTTTTGCTGTCTAATTGACATCTTTGATTGAAAGAAGAACCTCTTCCGAATCATTAGCTTCAATTGAGCCAGTTGCAGGTAAATATTGCAGAAACACAATGTCAATGCAATTAAGCTTTTTTGTTATACCTACACTTTGGTATAGTTACTTTGATCGAGATTACATTCAGAAACTAAAAAAATTTGTAAATCGAATTTCTTAACATTTACCTGTCTAATGAACAGAAGTGTAAAGCATCACTATGGTTTTATACATAGAAATCACGCTCATAGAAATTTACCCCATCAAGCTCATAGAAATTTTTTATACAGAAAGGAACTCAGAGAGCCAGTTAGAGCCTTTCGATTCTACCAGCCTAATTTCTAGAGAAATTTTACAGAGTCCCAATTGAAATGCATATGGCTTTGAAAAAAAGCAAACATTTTTTAACATTTTGGCTAAAAGCTTTTTCGTTTGAAACTCCTCACATAATAAAACGTCAGAATAAAGGTCCGAAAGAACACGATGAAAAATAAATACCCAGTTGTGCATCGAAATAGGCCAAACTGAAAAACGCAAGCACAAGACCGTTATAGTTGTCCAATCAGTGTCCAATCAATGTCCAATAAATGTCCAATCAGTGTCCAATCAGTGTCCAATCAGTGTCCAATCAGTGTCCAATCAGTGTCAAATCAGTGTCAAATCAGTGTCCAATCAGTGTCCAATCAGTGTCCAATCAGTGTCCAATCAGTGTCCAATCAGTGTCCAATCAGTGTCCAATCAGTGTCCAATCAGTGTCCGATCAGTGTCCAATCAGTGTCCAATCAGTGTCCAATCAGTGTCCAATCAGAGAAAACGAACTCATTCTGTCTACGCAAGGGCGGGATTTCGTTTGTATGTAGAAATGCATACCCTTTTTAATTGTCAGGAGAGCCCATTCTCTAACATTTTATTTCACAACATTGCAACATTACAACGTTAATAAACTTTTATGAAATTTTACGTGATAATGAAATTAACATACATTAACATTGCTGTAAATTGTTGGTGCCTTAGAGATTAAGCTGTAAACGCTTTCGTTTGTCGGTAGGGGCAGTTCTAAGTTATTTCGCGTTCCTTTGCTTCAATAGCTAAAACTGGATATAGCAGCTAGTAACTGTCCTTTTCTACACAACCAAGTGTAACATCATAATAACATCATAATATCTCATTAGTTATAAATTTTTAATTGATAGAGAAATTCAATGGAGATAACCTACGTGGTCCATATTAGCTATGTTTAAAAAATGGGCGTGGTCAATGTGTCCTGAAGTCTTTATACGCCCTTCTTTTTAAAATGACACATGTTCGGGCATACAGACAGCTTTTCTCTTCTATGATTCGCTTTTAGGACCTTCGTTTTACAGCTAGAATATATCACCCTAGAACATATCTTTGCTTAATGATCTCACCTGAGCAAAACAAAATTGTGCTATGTTCCTTTCTTTGTTCAAATCCTCATAAAGGCATTAAGTTAATCAAGCTGTCAGCAAAACTTACTGGCTGTCCTACTATCGACCATATCCTTGCATCAAAATTACAGCTCCATACAATCCATTATAAGATTATATTTTCAAAAGCTATTCAGAAGACAGCTAAACCTAAAACTGTCTGTTGCCAGGAAACAATGCATAGCTGAACATGATCAAGGGGTTTCAGGAATTTGGAAATGAAGGTGTATCTAATTATGAACATAGCGGAAGATATTGGTGATTTGATATTGAAATGTATTCAATTGTGATAACTGTCAAAAATTTCCTTTTCACAATGTGCATCAATGAATTCCAGGTCATCTTTATCGTCTAAAAGCAGAAGATAACACGCTACTTAAAAAAGTATCCCAATTTTCTTGCTCTGTGAACGTTTTCAAAATGTATGGGACTTATTATTGGAGATTGTGAGGAAAGCAGGTACGAATTGTTCATTCTTCAAGTAACGAAATAAATTTTTTGATAATGCTGCAACCAAGGCAACACAATCGAATCAACCAAGGATTGCGCAGCATATCATAAACACATACAAGGATCGCGCAGCATATCACAGATTGAGGGGGCTAAAACGTTTGAGGGGGAGCTAAACATGCTAACAACCAAGAGCAGGGCGAAATAAACATGCTAAAAACCCCATAGCCCCCAGTTCCGCGGTCCCTGAACGTGTATGGGTATCAATTTTCAGCATGTTTCTAATGCGTATCAATTTTAAGCCTGCTCCCAACGTGCACGAGTATCAGAGCAGTTAAAGAGAATATACCGCAAAGACAGGTTATATTGGCCTACCAGTCTCCCTTTTATTTTATCGGTTGGCTTGCTGTTTTACTCAGAAACAGGTGGTCGCAGTTCATGTGGAATCATTATGGAGGACTGGGTCCTAATGTGAGCATGGCTAGTTGGCTGTGGCGTAGGGTTGTGGCCGTAAACTACTAGTGACGCTTGGGCACAGGGTGCAGGAGGCCTGTTACTTTTTTATTTCACTTGGAGTGAATGGAGTTGTCATCGCTCTGAAATTCCAGGTGTAGGAATCGCGAGTTGTGGTAACAGCTCCCGAAAAACAAAAAATTCTCGACCTCACACTGAATCAACTGTAGTTACTCTGAGGACAACTGCTTCCACCTGTCCATCCCTAGATCTATTGTACACAGAAAATATGTAGAAAACAATCTGTTCTGAGAAGAAACATTTGACGGTCTACAAATACGGTGTTAGGTTAAAACGCTCCTTTTCCACAATTCGAAAAAGATATCTCACGACATTGTCAAAGGTTTTCTTAGAAAATAATCTGACGTAGAAAAGAAATATGTAGCAGGCACCCTGGCGCCACAGCTACTTCAAAGCTATTCACAAGTTGTATGCTTTGTTAGTTTCGTGTGAATTTCATTTGGAGAACATCCACGGATACCAGGTATCATAACTGGTATTCTGTTATTTTGACCTGAGATGCGGGTGGTACATCAGCATAATCATAATACACTGATAGAGAAACACGAGGAATATTAACAACGCACAAAGGATGGATTTGTTTTGATATTGTAGGAAGATATCTTCTACATTGATATAGCTTATCTTGGAATGGGCATGACTGCGAATGTCGAGAGTTTATAGGTAAGAGCCTCTACCAACGTGGACTATATTACAGAAAAAACATTACACAGGCGCTTAAATTGTTAATTTATTTAGCAAGTATCGGTTATCGATGTTTAAACATTCTACCAAGAAAATTATTCCTTTCTTATGTACAGAGATAAACAAAGTTGAACTTTGCTTTTGCAATGGAAAAGCTTAGCGTAATCTATTTATTTATGTCTTAAGCATTTTCGAAGTCTTACAAACCAAGGCAGAAATAAGTCTGCTGAAAGCATTCATGTTTGATCACCAACATTCATCAATTATTCTAAAAATATTCTTTTTAACATTTTAAGTATATTAATTAACACTTTATCTTAATTTCTTTCTCAGTTAAATCTCCTCAGGCCAAACCAATTTTACTTAACCTTCATAATTATCTTTCATTTGCTGAAAATTCTTGGAGTAATAACCTATGCAAAAAGGTCTCTTATCAAATGACTAATATGATATCCATTATGAGATTCGCTAAATCTCTTGATTTAACAACTTGATTTAAAATCCAGGTTGAAAATTGCAACGTTTGCATCGTTTTTGAATGAAATCCGCTAGCACTTATTGATCAATACACAACACAGTATAGCGAAGGGGGGGAGGGGGTGATTGTGGTGTAGAGGGTTGGCTTAACCCAGAGGTGTGGCCACGTATTGTCTACTCTACAGTTAATCCAAACATAAAACTTTTGTTATGGGTCTCTCCATTTTTTCAAGTTCTGTTAAACAAAATTCAAGAATTACGATGGCACAAACCGAAACTCAAGGGGGGGGGGGGGGACTGGTTGCCAAAATTTTTTACAAAGCCACGTAAATCAGAATAAATCTCAAGCTTTCTTCCAAATTCCTTGACAATTCTGCAAAAGTTGGCAAAGAAGTGTACCACTTTTTCCATGACACCTTCCTATCTAATTAAAATTGCATCCTATGAAGCAGTTGATGTTACACTGTCATTCAAGCTAATTTTTCTCCATTCTCCATTTACGAATAGTGTGTACCAAGGTTGATCGTCAGTCTCTTAGCACATTCAATAGACATATTACATAAAAAAACAGAACACAGAAGTAGATGTATGTTTGGTGTTTGAAGAGTTCGTTTATATAGCATATATCGGTTATCGATATCCAAACATTCTGTCCAGAAAATGATTCCTTTCTTATGCACAAAGATAAACAAAGTTGCACTTTGCCTTTGCAATGAAAATCTATAGCGTCTCTTTATTTCTTAAGTATTTTCGAAGTTTTTTCAACCAAGATAGAGATAGGTCTGCATAAAGCATTAATGTTCGAAAACATACTTTTATCAATTATCCTAAAAATATTCTTTTTAACATTTTAAGCATATTAATTAACACTTTATCTTAATTTCTTTCTCAGTTAAGTCTCTTCAGGCCAAAACCAATTTTACTTAACCTTTGTATAGAGCATGACTGCCTCTCGCCACGTTGTGTTAGCAGGAACTGGTCCGGCCTCAACATGGGCAAACACATACAGCAGAAATCAAACCTTGCCTGAAAACCTTGACAAAAATACAATATATACCTATTTTACTTTAAGTATATGCGATGTTTATGCCAACAAATAGAAAAACACAATATTTTCACGAGGCTAACTTAACACAATCTAGGAAGTTGCCAAGACTGGCTACAAAGAAAAATTGTTTCTGTAAATATTTCAAATGGCTGAACACGAAGATAAGTGAAGTTGAATGAATTGGCTGTAAATGAATTAAAAGTTCTTTTAAAGAGAAAAAGCAATTATCTGTAGACAGATAAGGAAAACGGAGGTTAAAAACCTAGGCTTATTGCAAGGCATGTTGTCATCTTATCAGCACAGTAGAAAGTTTGGCCTGTCTAGGAAACGATCTTATGATAACACAGCCTCTTCGAAGCGCCTCCATGAAAAGCTCACTTTTCTGGGTTCTGGAAAGTGCAGTTTTGTGTTGATGGGTAATTCATGTTGTATTCTGCTCTTTTTCTTACCCAAGGCGCAAGGAGAGCATGCATAAGCATGAATATAATTTAGATGTGATCAAGAAAATTAGTCTGCTAGGAGTAGTGGATTGAGGACGAGTTTCTGCCTGTGTTAGAAATATTTTTTCTTATTATCTTAATGTAGTTACTCAGAAAACTTTTGCAAAATATTTTATCTGTGGTAGCTTTATTTTTCATTCCAAGTGGCTTGTTTAATAAGGTAATTTTGATTCTGTTTGATTTTTTATGAAATTTTGAAAAATCATGAAAATTAAGCAAAATTAAAAATATTTCTTGAGAGAAACAAAATCTGATTAAATGATGAAAATATTGAACGATTGCTGTGGGAAGCCATAAGCTTGCCCAGACCGTCTTACCATGATGGCTGCAATTTTTCTTTGGTAATTTAAAATGTGTTATCAGAACTTATAATGGGTTCTTTTCAGAATGTTAAAATACAGTTGGCAAAACAGTATTCATATCCAGAAAATACAAGATTGTGTTCTGAGCCTTAGGCACATGTAAAAGTTCATCAAACTCAGAACTTAGCTCTCTATATATAACTTTCGGTTTTTTGCCCAAAGCACTTTTTAAAGCAAAACATTCGATTGGACCATTTACTCCAAAATTCGAATGCAAATTTAAGTAAGTTTCTAAGTTAATGTATGTTTTTGGAAAAAAGCAATTTTCAAAACCTGAAGACTAAGAACTAAGGACGAAAAACTATGGATAATTTTAGGATGTATATGTATTGGCAACTATAGAGTCGTTTTTGTTCTGTATGCAGCATAGGTTAACATTTATACATCAAATGTAAATAAATGCCTTTTATATTTTGTGACATGTTTGTCAAATTTCATAAAGTCATTAACTACTGCGAGAGTTGATCAGCTGTCAGTAGAACAGCCATCTGCATACCCAATTGGTCATATTATATTTACCTCTCTATCCTGTGTTTGACTTAAATGCATGCATACGTCATCAAATATTCATACATCGATCAAATGGCTTATTCATTACAGGATAATTCCACTTCCTCAGTTGAAATAGAAATTTAAATCAATATTTCTTTATCTGAGCAGATTAGGAAATCGTTCTAACAGAGCAGAAGGCTTAGTTTATCAGATCTCTTCATAGGGATTAATCACATTTCATCATTTCTTTCACTCTCCTCGTTAAACTAAAGGTCAGTTTGTCTGCAGCGGATGATGACTATTTAGAGAGTCCAGAATATATTTAATTGTAAATGCTGTTGATTGTTGTGGCTATAATAATAATGAAAAAAGTGGTAAAATGCAACGATGAAAGCAATTTTCCCCAACAATGTAATGATTATCTCCGTAAATGGTACCATCATCGTTATATTTCACTAAACCTCATTTCTGGAGACTCAACCATGTCACTCACTTCAGCTGGAAAAATAATTGTTGAGGGCACTTTTCAAAATACTTTTTGATTTTGTGCCAATTGCTATGGTACTTCCTAGCTTACTATGTACCGAGGTTTCAAAAAAACTCAAAAGAGAACCCTGGGCTAAGGCCTTATTCTGAAGGGAGGTTACTAGTGAATTCGGGTCTGTGGGAAAGAAAGAGAATACCTCGATTCAAATTAATGAAGGAATCATTATCTTAAAAGGAATATTGCTGGTTCAAAGGCCCCAAATATCCCACACCTTCTACAGCTACATTCATTCAGTACATGTTAGCTACGTGTTTTGAAGCGAAGACTTACACGTACTCAGCCACGCCCAAAAAGTAGTGTAAATAATGTACTTGTAATGTAAAAGTAATGAACTTGAATAGGTGTGGATCATTGACGTAATGTTCACGTTGAGCGTTATCGATGATTCCTTTTTTGAATGACAAAGAGAATTCTTGAACAAGTCGTAAAAAGTAATGTAAAACAGAGCACCAGTAGAAAGGAAACATCACCGTAAACTGGTTCACAGTATAAATAACCACGCTTAAAAATTGAATTGGTTTGTTCAGCATTTGATACAACTGAAAGATGTCAATGAGGCCTAAGGGTCCCCATTCAGTCGACACGATAAGGTTTTCCGCTCTTAACGAGTTTCATTCAAGCTAAACGTAATGTTATTAGCAAATCCTTGTTGAACCACGCTAATATCATCCACGTCTGCAGATTTTATATCAAAGATAAAACTAGTATTGGATTTTGCAGCAATCTGTAAGATTATTGTAATGACTGTGGTCAGACATCTTGTTACAGGCCATGATCTCCGAGAGCTGCAATGGCCTATGGACCTGTTATTGTAGTTTCTTGTACCAAATCTGGCAAAGACGTTACAAGATCTAATTAAGCTAATAAAATTTATCTACCATCATTGAACGATAATCGCCAAAACCAATTGTGCATGCATGAACTGGGTTGGTCACCAATTATTAGAAGGTGGCTGGCAATGCTCTTACGATCTTGTTTTCAATGTCCGGCTTAACACTATAGAAATGCTCTTCCAGAGCCTGCACGATAGTTGAGAATTGTAAATGTGCCCCTTTAGAACTTTCCACGGTAATCTAATATAAAAAACATTTTCAAACAATTAAAACAGAATGCTCTCAGCTTAATTCAAATACGAATTAATCGCGATATATGTAGTAAGCATTGTGTCGACCACCATCCTGTCTCTTTTCGCCTCCCTTCGTCTCTTTTCGTCTTTTTTCGCCTCTGGATTGTTAAGTGCAATCAAATTTTCTTTTCTATCAACAAATTCTATTGACTCTTATTGGTTCAAAGGAAAAAAACATGCAGCTTTGCCGTCTTCATTTTCTACTGGGTGCAGTTTCTGACGCGCGCAGTTTCTGCCGCCTGCTTTTTCTGCCGCGTGCAGTTTCTGCTACGTACTTTTTCTGCCGCGCGTAGTTTCTGTTTAGCGCGGTTTCTGCCTCTTGTAGTTTCTGTTTGGTGTTTTTCTGTCACGTGCTATGTCCTTCCCAATGAAATAATGAAAGAAACAAAGTGACGTCACAATATTTTGTTATCTTTTGCCGTGACATTGTTTGACATTCATTATACATTCGAAGTAACTTTGAGAACAAGCATCATCATTTTGTCTCATCTAGTCGACGCCGACTTTTGGTGATGGTCATGATCTTCGTCCTCCACTTGTTCCAATCCCTAGTGACCTCCCGCAGATGTTTTAACTAGAGTTTGGTCACCGTCTTGATGTCATCCATCCAACGTGCAGCTGGCCTGCCTCTCCTTCATTTTCCCTCGCACATTCCGAGCATTAATGGTTTTTCTAGACTGTTCTCTGTCTTCATAATGTGTCCGAAGTAAGAGAGTTTTGTTTCATAATTCTTGCTTCTAACAGACATCTCGGCTGTACCTCCTCAAGAACTGAGGTATTTGTTCGCCTCGAAGTCCAGGGTATTCTCAGCATCCGTCTCCAGCACCACATTTAGGGATGAAGAGTTATGCTCGAAACATCGTACCAAAAACTAATTTCTTGTACGAAAGTCGTTGTTTTATTGCATCAAATTTTGTTCATTTTCGACGTACAACACGCCACTTTATTGACTACCACATTTAGACGTAGTTATTGCTCTCGGTAGAGCACGAGCTTTCTAAATATCGTTACAAAGATAGTTCAATCTTTCAAACTAAAAGACCCCTTTGATAGGAAAACTTGACTACCAAAAACACCTCTTTTGAAAGGCTTTTTCTAAGATGGAAAAAATATGCTGCTTTTTTTGTTCGCCGAAAAGCAGCTATATATGAAAAAGCTGCCGGGGTTTATTGGATCCATTCTTGGGGGCTCCTATTATTGAGCCTTTAAGACAGACTAGGCCTCACGCAGTTCATGCTGCCTAAAATGTAATATTTAGAATTTTTTAAATATACCTGAACTGCTACATTTAGGTTTGAGATCACAGCCATCTTATTGCTCTCCTTGGGTAGGCCTTTTTGCCTTGCCTTTGCTTTTCAATTGAGATTAAGAAAACCAGATGTCGAATGTCGGCTCTTCAGTGTTACTTTTAACTAAACAGAAGTAATCTTGTCTGATATCGGTATATAGTCCAATATGAAAGAGATTTGCTCAGGTCTAAGTCGAAAACTATGAAATTCATTCAATTCTAATGCCAATTTCGGCAAATGGTAGCCACTTGATCAATCAATTTCTACAACCAAGTCGCCAGTGTATTGTTTGTAGGATTCTTCCCAAAATCGCAAGCAAGTGGTATTACTTTCTGTTCGTAAAGCATTAAAAAGGTATGGCACGATAGAATCATACAATATATAGTGCTTGCAAGAAGATTTCGTTGCTTTCCTTTGAATTGGCTGTCAGTGTTTTAATTGAATTTCAAAACCTGCAAATTCAAGCAAGAAAACAGTTGAAGAAATTAAACTTCTATGACTATATACCCTCTACTATGCTTAAGTGTAGTTTTCTTAGTCAATTTTGTAATTTATTATAATTTCTGTGAAGAAGCTACAGCAGTTTTGGGCTGACATTTTGGTTTTTTAAACTGCCAAAGCTCAGCTTATCTAAAATTAGCTTCGCTATTGTTGTATTTCTATCAATCTCAATATAACTTTTAGAGAACAGTATAATTTTTATAATTAGATAATAATTACATCTTCTACTCATGCGCTCAATTAAGCACGTGATCTGTCATTATACGCCAGTTCGCATTGTTCGCACTGAAGCCATTACATTGAGTATCTGATGAAAAAGATGGCTACCGTAAAACAGTGTTTTAGAAGAGGTTCAGCAATGGCTTAGCAAACTTAACGGACCCTTCCTTCTTACGAGGCCTAGTATGTCTTTCGACCATCAGACAATGTAACTAAATTGACTGCGCGCTATTCAAAACATGACGAATACTGTCCTAGCAAATCGTACGTCTGAACTGACTACATGACATTCTCTTAATGATACAGCCCCCGCCTTTCCCATGACTCCCCTTACTCATCAATATTTATACATAAACTAAAGCCTTCTTGCACCAGTGTACATTCACGCTCACAAAATCGCAAAAGCCAAAACCCGTCAAAAGGAGCGTGGCGCCGTGTATTGGCGGATCGCTCTTTTTTGACGTCATAGTGCTGTACCTGTTTTGTTGGTGGTCTAGCTTTTCACGGGGTTTTTAGTCTCTCGCTGGTATATACTAACCCTAGAAAAAGCCATAAAGCACCCTTATTCTTTGCAAGCATTAAGTTCTTAGGTCTACAAAACCCACTATACGTGAACTTCTGGTGAAGCATTCACAATGTAACTCTCTTTGAACTTAGGTACTAATCTGACGTGTTTTGCTTGAGTATCAGGACCACAAAAGGTTCCAAACGCAACATCTCATTAACTTCATGAAACTTATTACTGAAAAGAATTGAATCAACTCACCATGAAGTGTGTAAAAGCCAATTTCCTGCGCAGCGTCACTGCTGAAGAATCAACATTCCCAGCTACCAAGCCTTTATTGTCTACTGACTCTTGACGGTGGCCATTCAGCGGTTGCTAAATATCTCCAGTCTATAGAGAGCAGAATAAGCCGACTTAGCCAGTCAACGCATTATTGTTTAAGAGATTACTTGCATTAACCGGACCCCTTTACAAGACTTTTCTCTGATTACACAGGCAACTCTAATCCAAGAGGTAAAGGCTTCCTCATGAGAGGCGAATCGTACCAAGAGAGAATTACTCCATAAACATGTAAGTAGAACAACTTATCCATCCATCCATTACTTTTTAAATATCTTCTTTAAAAGGTTATCAGTTTATAAGGTAATAGATTATGAGAATATGCTTCACAGCTTTACTGTTTATTATTGTCATTATCTTCAGGCGCAAAATTTTTAGCAGGAAAGATCCTGGCAAAAATGTCGTTTACGCTAGTTGACTGGATCACAAGCTAAATGTCTGCGTATATATACTTTAGACATAAATGACTTTACAACTCGATTTTGACAAATTTCCCACTGCTGACTTGCAAATGTGCAAATGGGGCTCGTACACTATAATATTTTCCATTCGAATGTACGGGTGGCTCATTTTTCAAAGTCTTCATCTAAAATCTTTTCGTCTCAAATTGATGACTCTGACCTGTGTTCTGGCTCAGTACAAATGTATGGGCTTTCAAACTAGAAACGGTGCACGTCGAAAATCAGAATAACTGGTTTGGTGGTCGCACGACAGTATAGAGATCATCTGATTTGATAACATAAGTAGGATGGAATGTAGCAATTCATGGACATTGAGAGGGGGCGGGGGCTACTTTGAATAAAATTCCAAGGGCCTGTACCCTATAATGAGATCGTGAAATTATCACGTACGAATAGGGTACTATTCATTGAAAAGCTATATATTTTCGCCGGGCTCGAGCTGGTACTCGACGGTCTAATTACAAGCATGTTTAAAACCCCGCGTTCAAACGTAGCGAAGCTGCACGTCATTGAACTTGGAACACGCGAGGTTCGAGACGAGCATCTTCTCGTTTTATCCTTTGCTCTTTACAAAATTACCGTTTGAAAATTTAAATAAGCTCTTAATCACCTGGATTTATCAGCACAAGATTATAATTGCTTTGTTAAACAGTTTATCGGTGTTCGGAATTGGTGTTCATAAGAGCCATAAAGGTGTCCAAAAATCTTGATAGAAAATACTATTTGAAGCTACTGATGGCAAAATAGGAAAGGTATATTTGCACCTAAAACAGTTGTTCTTAGGTTTTCTGACATAAACTGGCTATTTTTAGTGGTCTGTTTCCCCTTAACTTGCTATGCCGTAAGTCCTCGAACATATCCCCCCTCCTTAGTAAGCCCCCGTCCTAAAGAATTTTGTAAAATAAGCCCCCAACCTCGAGCCATCCCCCTTGGGCTGAAGAATTTCCTTGGCAGCAATAGGCTTTTGTCAATATATCTGCATATTTAAGCCAGCCCAAATTGTTCAAAAAAACTTGCCCTGTAATACTTTTGGTTGTTGCTAAATAAGCCCCCATCTTCGAACAAGCCTCCCATTATTAAAAAGGTCCTGACCTCAAAGTATTTTTGAAAAATAAGACCCCTTTGGCTTAGCAGAGGACTTGCAATAGGCATCTCACGATGTTGTTGTTGTTGGGGTGATACATGAAAAGAAGAAGCAAGTCAGTGGATACAGTGTCAAATCAAATCCTTTTTGGCCTCAAGTTCAAATCTTTGAATCCGTATAGAACTTAGTTAGTATCTCGTTATGAAAATAACACGATTCTCTTGAAGGATCTGTTGAAATTGAAAGGAATGTAACGCTCGAAAGATAATTTTATTACATTAACTTTGTCAGTATAAGATTATATTTATCATACGTTAGATTATTCTTTCATTTCTTAAATGAGACTACCAAAAACACTGTTATTTTAACAAGAGTTATGTCAGGAGCATGAGAAAGCGATCGATCAGAGCAACAGAGCAACAAACGGGTACCATGTTCCACGCCCATTTTCTTCATAAGAATAGCCAGGGCCGCCGAGAGGTTTTTGAAGCAGAACAGAAAGAATATGACCCCTGAGAAAATTTTTCCAATCATGCTTTTTAGATCAGCTTAAACTTATCAATTTTCTTGCAATTGTTCAAAACTATCTTTAAAAAGAAGTCATTACTTTACGAGCCCCCCCCCCCTGGACCTTTAGGATCTGGGGGAATTCGATCCCTTGCACCCTTTCAGTGTTCCTAAGAGTAGCAAAGGGACCACGTCAATAATTTTCATTTTAGATTTCGAAAAATAAAGTTTGGTTGCAAGTAATTATAAATTGCATAAGAAGCGCCATTTATAAAGAAACAAACATCGAATATTAAGAGTGTTATCTTGAGAAATCGAAAACAACACGCGTCGTCACAGAAGCGCTATTGATTGAATGGCAGGAAACGTGGTTCGTTCTTGCGTAATTGATTCAATATATGTCTTTGCTGAAGATATATCATACTTGTTCCATTTACGTATAGTAGGTAGACTCTTTTGGTACACTGGTTCAGTGCCCCTTTTTTTAGGCGTCCGCCTTATAGAGGAACACTTCGATTCCTAAAGCAGAGAAAATATTGAGAGAAGACTGCACCGTGGGTTTAACATGTATTGTAGTGGCTCCTAATGGAGGTCTTTCATTGATAAAAACTTCCTTTTCGCGACGATTTTTACTCTGACGACTTCTTAAAATATTGATTAATTCTTGCATTGTCTCCCCCTCTAAAGTAAGCGAAACCAAACTCAATTATTTACTTATTCACTGAAAATTTGTTCAATATAAATAAATCAAGTTCAGGTAAAATCTCTAA
Organism: Rhopilema esculentum; assembly: GCF_057945365.1. Lineage (NCBI taxonomy): Eukaryota > Metazoa > Cnidaria > Scyphozoa > Rhizostomeae > Rhizostomatidae > Rhopilema > Rhopilema esculentum. The sequence goes on along the minus strand of NC_142826.1, from coordinate 2,126,094 downwards.
ATATAATAATTTGTCGACCATTGCTCTCTCTTTCCTCTTGGTTTAAGAACAACATACAATTTAACTGATCTTTGATCCAACAATAGGACACAACTATTTTGCCAGCATGTTTAAAAGCAAACATCAAAGTCTCTCTTCTTCTCTTTACGTATAAACAGAGATGTACGATGATCGAGAATTGTGGTGGTTTTGCCACAATCAGACTGGTTTCAGAAAATATTTCGAGCGTGACCCTTGTCCACTACTCCACTCCTATCCTAACTTCGATATTATTTTAGACTATTAAAAAGAGATTTAAGAATATTCTTATAGCTTTTTAATGGAGAGGACCTGGGAATTGGTTAGTGGCAAATATCACTATTTTCTTGATGTTAATTCTTTAATGTGTGCCCCAAGTATGTTACCGATCTTTTTGTAAAATGCATAATCAGATAGCTAAGATCACTTTGAATATACCAGAGAAGAGGTAGGGATACAGTAAGCGAGCTCATGTTTGCTCAATATTAAATGCATCTAAACGATAACTAGTTTGCATTGAAGTAAAAATTAATCGGACCGAGCACTGATGAGAAATACTTAATAACAGTGGATAACAAAAAGTCGAAGCCTTGCTTAAACCTAACGTTAAATGCCAATAATGATTCAAGCATTGAAAAAGCAATTACAAAGAGCAGTAATAAGTAAAAATTGTTTTGCACAAGTGAAATTTTGTGTTACTCTCGAGTTCTTCTCTACAGGTCTAAAATTGGGGATGAGGCTGAGGGGTAAGGTGGGTGAGGTGGCTGCCAGCATGAAACTATCTTTAAAAGCAAAAGATCTCTCCATGTCTGCGCGATTTCCTTCAGGGCAACAAAGCCCTTCCAGGAAAAAGGGATTTACAGTTTGCTTACTCTCTTATGTTGATAATTAACGATTGTCTCAATGAAACGAAATATGTCCGAGTAACGTTCAAGCTAGATAGAATTAATTTTGCTTTAAGTTGATGAAATATAAAGGACAAGGTCAAAAACAAAGAGCACTTTTCTGTAAATGTTCGCCAGCTTAAGATTGGATTTGCAAAGCATCTCAATTTTTGTCATTTTCCATTAATGTGCTAGTCGTTTGACTCTGCAGGGTCTAGCTAGTGGGAGTTAGAGAAAGGGTTTAAGTGCAAGCCCGGGTACGAAGTCCTTTTCCCAAGTCGCAAAACTAAGCTCGCAAGTCTAGGAATATCGTGAAGCGTATCAAGTACTGAAATTTCGAAGCTTCAACGACAGTTGCAGCCCGAACAGCAGAACCTGGAAAAGAACTGTTGCGCAAACCTAGTCATGACTATGGTCAAAACGAACTTTTGCTTTGGTCTCCTGTCGAACGATTCGTTTGAAGGTTTGAAACGTTCAGCTATTGCAGGGCCTTTTAACGAACAAAAACAATGGTGACACTAAGCCTACCTTTCCTGTCCATAATTGGAAAACGCCCCCCTCCCATTTAAAGCATCTCTCTTAGTATATCAGCGGAAATTGTGAGAATGGGTGTCAATAGTGCCAAAACATTCTCTATTCTTGAAACAAGGAGACATATCATCATTTCGGTATTCATAATGACTTACGACTAAAAAAAAATTAAAGCAATAGATTAAAGAACAACATCTGCCATTTTGACAATGGGCATGCATCTGCCACTTTGCCTTTTATAGAAAGTCAAGTTGGAAAAACGATCAGGTCGCACAATAATGTATGCGAAATAGAGGGCCTGACAGCTTGGTTATTTCCGTTGGCTACCAACTGAAGCAGAAAACAAGATATTCTCGTATTAAGAACCATTGCATTTGCTTGCTTCCTGATTGGCGATTATTCGATTTCCTTTTGTGTTTTATAGTTTCTTGTAATGCCTTTTCATTTCATTACTCTATCTATATAACATTCACTGGCCTAAATTGAACAGTCAACTTCCACCTTCATTGAATGATTTACCTCAAGTATTTGACTTGCAATAATTCACAGTTACATAGTTTAGTATCTTGTTTTTTCATTAAAACATCTCAGCTTTGTCGCTGAAGCATTGTTGTAGAGGAAAGCAAACTTTTCAAAGCAAGAGAACATTATGCAATTAATGAATAAAACCTAATTGGTTTGTCAACTATTTCCTGTATCGACAGTTTCTATGTTTACATGAGAGTAATAGGAAAATTGTGCTTAAAAGAGCTAATAACTTGAAACCAACAAAGAATTAATGTAATGAAATAAGCAGGATCTTAAGTACAAGGCGTTCTAAAAACATTCCAACTTGTTTGTCAAATGTCTGCATGAAATTCTGATTGGCAACACGCCAAGGAAGACACAGTTTTATCCCCTTTCATTAACCTATAAGCCAAATTTTCTTAGACTATATTTTGTGTTTGGAGGAATGCATGCTTAACTAACCAATTTCAATTTCATGTTAGATAACCAAAGTGCTTGAATTTACGAATTTCGCCCTTTTCGAATAAATGCACTATCCAAACTAAGATTTTTTTTGAGAACTAGAAGATTAAACTAGAGTTTTTTCTTAGAATAACTTTGTGTAGATTGCACTATAAGTAAAACGTTGAAATCTATTCCCTGTTATCTTTACGGCTATGCATTATGAGGCAACGAACTTTTTGAACGCGGATGCCTTTTTGAAACGGAGATATTTTTTGCATTTTCCATTTAAAAGTTTGAAACCATTATATTTTTGAAAATGTCTGCATTTGTATTGTACAAGCACCTGGTTTCGATTTTTTGGGCTGCAAATTCATGTTTGTATATTATTATACTCTGAGGTCGGAATGAAACACATCTAATTTATTTCAAAAAATTCTAAGGTCCCAAACTCATTTTCTGACCCCCTCCTCCATCAAAAATATTTTTAACCCTCCTGTTTATTAAATATTTTTGCTTTCCAATAACCATCTGGTTTTTTCAATTTCTTTCATCCAATTACTCCCCATCTTAAAGTACTGGAAAGATTAAAAATTTCAGCTCATGCCCCTTTTAGATGTCAGAAAATACCCCAAAGCAAACAGAAAAGGCTTGGTCACATTCAAGCTTCTCCATGCTCAAGAGCAGGTATATTTCAATACTTCGTCTTTCGTACATGTTGTTGCGAAAAAGCAATATTTTCGATTTCAAGTGAATAGCCCCGTCTCGACTCAAGACTCAGCTAGTCTAAAACGAGGCTATCAGAAGAAGCGGGAAAAAGAGAAGAAATGGAATTTTTCAAAGTTGGCTATCGATCTATCTGCAATTAAAACAGCTTAATTTTGAATATAACTGACCCCAATTCTGTGGTGTCAAGTACAGATAGGTATTTTGGTTTCAAACTTTGGTTATGTTTGTGTACGGCTGTTTCGGACCAGGGCCTACCAAACTCAAGATGGAGTCGACCGAATGTACGTTTGTGTACTTCTGTAACATTTAATATTCCGTGTTACCATTGTCTTGTCACAGTGACAAAGAAGTTAGTTGCAGTTCTTTAGCTTTAGAAAGCAAGAGCGACATTTTTAAATTGAGGGGCCGCTCTGCCTGTCAGTTGCAGATTTACGTGCATTTCTAGTTTTAAAGCATATTTGAAATTGATCCAAATATTTTGTAGTAAGTACATTAAGACTGTTATTTTCACGACCAAAATACATTGGGATATCAGTTGACTACCTACTTGGTGCATTATATATCACAAGCGACCATAAGAATATGCAAAATGCTTAAAGGCATAAAGAACACGAAACGCTTGTACTCAGTCAAAGCTTTATCTCCATCTAGTATCTTTATGAAAGGCATTTGGGTTTGTGGTATACAAAAACGGACAGAGATTAAGATTTTTTAATTACCAAGTAAGGTCAAATCGTGTCCAGTGGTTCTGTCTCATACCTGAAAAAGAAATTTTTATCAGACTTAAACCATGCATTGTTTATGAAGGATCAAAGATATATATAAAGACCATTATTTTTAATACAGAAGCAAATGAGACTGTGGCATGTTAAACTGCACATGTATATTTGTCTTCATGTTAAACCCAGTAAGACCTTTGTCAACAGAGTCAAGTTTAACTTATTGCCCCATTATTCTTTAAATCTACCAGTGGTCTTATGAGTATCCTATTTGCCTGTAGGCATATACAGTGTCTTTGAATTTTAGTAGCCTCCTTTATTTTAGTCATTAAGAAAGACATAATTAACATGAAAGAACAATTGGGGGCTGACTTTCTCTAAAAATATTCCTCATGTTACCTTTTATTTTGCCAGCATATTAACTGATCAATGGCTGGTTGACATGGTGAGGCTTTTTTAGATGTGGCCATTACAGGAGGTCTTAAATGCTTTTTCCTCTAGGCACTTGCTGGCAGAGATTTAGTGCCAAGAGTTAGTGTCATAGAATAAGTACCATAGAATTTCATTTATAGTTAGTGGACAAAGTTGTATTTGCTATTTATAATATAATATAATATTATGATATAATAAAGTTGAGAAATATTTTGTAAATCATGAAAATGCACATTCATTGATTGCGAGAAATTGCTTTAGTTGACCCTTATAACAAGCATACAGATTGGTCTGGAAGAATCAACTATCTGAACTCTATATACACTATTTAAATTATATGTGTAGTATTTACGTTGCATGTGGTACTTCATCCAGCATAAAGATAATACAGTTAGCAAATAAATTTAGTACCAGAAGGAAAATATATTAGTTTGATTGTTAAAAACACTCAAACTATCAATCAAACTATTATATTTTAATTCTAGTACTAAATTTATTTGCTAACTATATTATCGTTATAGTTGACCCTCATAACAAGCATACAGATTGGTCTGGAAGAATCAGCTTTCTGCTCTGAATATACACTATTCAAGTTATATTTGTAGTAAGCACAGACTTATTACTATGTTTCTTCCTCTAGATAAAGGTATATCATTTCTGGGTTTCCAGAACTTCTTTGCCTCAAGAAAGAAAGATAGGTATGAGTATCTAATATTTTTTTAAGTAACATGTATTTTGCATTTATGTAATTCACAAAACCCTTCAAGATTTATTTCTAAGGCACTTATAGCAGGTTTTTATGGATCTGCTTTAATATAGCCATAAGAAAGGAGAGATAGGCTTTTGTGCTATTCTTGGCTGCTGGTCAGTGTATTTTTATGAAAAAGATGCGAAGGGTTCAGGATTCTGGTTTCTAAAGAAAGATTGCACTGCAAAGTAAACATTTAAGAATTTATGTGAAAATGGTTGGCAAAATGACACCAGTGTTGGCTTTTAGAAGCTTGACTGATGTCTTCTGTCAACTTTTGCCACTGAAAACCTATTGTAATTATTCTAAATGTGACTAGGATATGTAACTGCATTGAATGGCATATGTCTTCATGAAGTTACATATTTCATCTCTACCTAAAATATTAGCAAATTTGATATTATGATTTGAATTATTTTTACTTGATGGAATCTCTATGAGAAGCAATGCTTTCCAGAATTTTTTCGCTTTTTTGTTTTGCATACTGAGGTGGAGCCCTTGTAATAATAATTATACCATATTTTTTCTTTGCCTAGAAGAGTTTTGATAACTTTTGTAAACCTTAGAATCCAAGTTTAGTGTTTCAGAAAGGTAATCAAATCTTTGGTTTTTTGAAAATCAAGGAGAGTTTACATCAGTTGCAGACTGGAAACAACGGCTGAAATCTGAATCATTTAATTTAACCGGTGAAGGATTTCGAAAGTTTCCTCCAAATACATAAGCTCATTTTCTTATCCACCGTTTGCTTGGAGGAAGACCTTATTTATTATAACGTTTGTCTTAGATTTAAGTAGACTGAATTTTTAATCATTTAAAAGGGAGAGATGTCTTTATTGTCAAGCTGTGATGTCTACGATTATGAAAGTGCGGACAGAAATCGAGCTCATCGTAGTAATACAATGGTAGGATCATTATCCTGGCGGTTCTAACTGATCATGTCTGATACTTGACCAACAAAAGGCAGTGAAAAAGTCTGCAAACCAATGTTTATTCTTCCATATTCAAGAGTTTTCGTTTGCTCGCTACGTTTGTTATTCCGGATCCCTTGATCTTTCTTTCATAATGTCCAGACTTCTGTCGTGAATTACTCACTGTTTTCCAGTTTGCTACCTTAATTCCCCATGAGACGACTGCTCAAATACCACCATGTAGAATTGCCGTTTGCAAGATGTTTATTAGATATACTGTAAAGATGAACCTTAAACATCTTTACGGCTCGTTTTATGTGTGTTGGTTAGAAGATATGTGTTATTACACTTCGTTTCTTCCACCATCTTGAATAAGAAATCCTAAGGGGTGGTCGTGGTCGTTTTATTTGATCCTAACTAAATACGAGCAGAGGAATGTTAGGCCACAAAATGTGCGCCGGGAATTAGTGTATGATATTTTAGTGGTCAAAGTGATCCATGCTCTAGGTTTTTTATTTGTTGGTTTTGTACATGCTTAGTAAATGCTACTTTTTTGCCTCAACAACGAAAGGTCAAACCATAACATTAACAATAACAAAAAATATTTTATCAAGTTAGAAGCTTCAGTAATATCATGGAACGAATGTTAGAATTATTATTTCCCATTACATAATTATGAATAGAAATCGTATCAAAGTCCATGTTAATTTTAAAATGCCTTACTCATCGAAAAAGTTATAAGGAACAATTGCAGAATTCTAAGTTGTAGACAGTATTTTTGAAGTAAGACCGGTCGCAAAACACGACCAAAGAAATATTAATACCAGCTCTCAAGTTTTGTAAAACCAACACTGTTTACAAAAAGAATTGATTGAGGTCATATTTGGTTTTTGGTATTTTTACTAAACGGCTCTGAAAATCCCCCCGTTCGTTTTTTCGTAGTGTATAAGAAACACATTGAAGTCACAATAGAAAGCATTTTATGGCAACGATATTTGAAGGCCTGGAATTGTGCTAGGAATTTCTTGGGTTTATGAAAATGAGCCTGAAAAAGCACTTAACTATAATAAGGCTGGATCGAGCTTCTATTTTGAAGAGGGCCCCATAGCAGCCCATCCGAGGAGAGGGCCTACACTTTTACTCTTAACAACGTTTTCGTCTGCTTTGGCCTTTTTTATTCTCGAGACTGATATATAGAGCATTGCGGTTCTCGCCCGCCCATATCATTCATGCATTGGTTTTGAGAAACGGTTTCCCGCTTCTGTTTTGGGCCCTCTTTCTTTGAAATTGAGTTGGGTACATCAGTGGATAGGATCACCACCAAGAAATCACAATTGCGCATGCACTGTCTCATTCTCCAAAGTTGACACCCCACCCGAGAACTGACGTTGGTCCGGTTAACCAAAACATTGAAGATCGATTTCTCGATTTGAGTACAAGCATAGCATAGTGGGGTGTTTTGGTGGGAAAATCCTTGTTATGTTTGTTTTGTTATCAAGGTTGTTTAGCCGAATGAAAATGTGCTGCCAGAATTCTAACCACAGATTCTTTATTTGTTCACTTTTTGGTTGACCTCTCTTACACATTGCCCATTGAAGCTCGTTTCTCAAAACTTCTTTACGCAACTGCAAAAGACCCCTCTGTGTCACAATCTTTTCAAGACGATGTAGGATGGAAGCTGAAGCTTGTTTTTGTTTTGAACGTTTCATTCTTGCTCACTAGAATGTAGGCCACAATTCCACCAATCACAGGATGGAGGGATCGATGGGGTCTATGTGATGTCACAACACCAAAATTGTCAACGTAATCGGTTCAATACGAAAAGGGGGCAGACAATTTGTCTATTCCAACTATGATAAGATTTCCTCTCAGTGTTAAAATTGCTTTAGAATTGTTGGTCAAGTTAGACATTTTTTTGTCAATTCGTCACTGTTGTCCCTCTCTATACGTCGACAGCAGCTTGACTCCTTACGAGATTTCTTTTTCAACAAATAAAAGGTGTGTCGAATAAAATGAGAATAAAAATTATAAGTATAAAACAGATATCTACTACGAGTTGCATAAAATGATAAAGACTAAAATCTTACAAACGTATTTAATTCTGACCTTTTTGGTCTTTTGTTATGTGCTTCGGTTCCAAATTTTGTTGTCCAATAAGAGGTCACTATTTTTTAGACAATGTCTTAAAAAAAGAATGCATGTGCTTTTAAGAAGCTAGGAACGCACTGAAAGTAGAATAGTATGGGGTAATGAAGCTTTTCCCCAAATTTCTTTTCATTTTTTTTCAAATGAACCTCTATAATATAGTCCATGATATATAAGCTTTTTCTACTTGCTTAGTATTTTGCATAATTCGCGCTCCAGTATTGATTTAAGATGTGATCTTTTTATTTGAGAAGTATTCATATCAGCGAGCTTAATTTGCACCGTTGCTGACCGATCTATTTTTCAAATATGATTTTGTTTTTGTTTTCCTTTTCCAAATTAAAGTTGACATTTTGATGGTTTTTAACAAAATTTTTGGCTCAAAATGCCACCATTTTTGCAAAATTCGCAAGTTCTTTATGGAGAAAAAGTTGCATTGCTTACGATAATTAGCTCTATCCGTCTATTGTCAAGCAGGTTTCATCATAAATTTAATTTCTCCCTAATTTCTTTGAAAACAAACTTACAATTCCTCGTTTAAATAAAACAAGAAGCATGTTTAAACTGCTACCACCCCTTGTGATTGAAATTACAGTAAGTATGATCTAATGTTAATCTGATCTAATGTTTTTTAAATACAGTTGATGTTCGTATACTCTTAACGCTTCCTTTTTGAATAGTTGATCTCATGTTTCGTGTCTTTTCTTATAAAAGAGTTGAACATTGTGACGTTAACGATTTGTCGTGTCCGTCGCTACTATTAGGATCTGTGGAGGTATTCTATGGTGTTATTGTGTGGAGGTATTGTATTGAGGTATTTTATGGTAATATTATGTGTAAGCATTGTGTGGAGGTATTGTGAAGAGGTATCATTTGAGGTATTGCATGGCGATAATTGTGGAATCAACTTATGGAAGTATTTTGTGTTAAAATTTTGTGGAAGTGTTGTACGGAAGAATTGCCTGGAGGTATATGGAAAGGTATTTGTTGAGGTATTTCATGGAGTTGTTATATGGAGGTATTATTTTGAGGTATTATATTTGAGTTATTATGTGAGGGTATCTTGTTCCAAAGTGAAGTTTATTTTGAAAATACAATGTTAAAACAGACTTTGAAAGCAACTATTGATTGCTGTCGTTTCGAATGGTTATCTTTTTATTTGTTTCATTAAGTTGCTATTTCTTGGCGGTGAGTTGCATGTTATGGTTAGCGTTTATCAGTGACTCAAAACAAATCAGGTATCCTCTTGTTTTGATTTATCATAGACATTCGTCCGCATGCGTAGGGAATAAAACCAATTAAAGCATGAATTAGAATGCTGTGGTCGTATACCAACGACGATGCATCGATTTCATGTGACCCGAGGTCAGCGTAGCGCCCCTCCGTCCGTTTTCCGTTCACATGACCACGGCACACGAAAACCTAGTCTCTTTGCTGTGTTGAGCAGCTGGTCAAGTGACTGTAATTCTTTACGCGGGTTTCACTTCAGAGCTTGACCTTGCCGTAACTAAACAGACGTGATCTTGTCTACTGCAGGTCAAAAGCGTTGCAGGATGGACGCGCCCACTCTCTGAAAAACAATATTTTCTTGCGGAGAATTAGCAGTTTATGTGTGTCCTGGCGCCCGAAAGGAGCAAGCTTCGATTTCAATTCCAGCTACTTTATATGCAAACAAGTGGAGATCGTCAAACAAATCTCAGTGGTGAGTTTTTTTGTATTTGTAGTCTTGAAATATCGCTAAATCCGCGAGTGGGATATTTCTTTCTTGTTTCCTTTTTATTTAGATCATTACAATAAGTTTTTTTCTTGATTTGTCTTTTTGGTAATTTTCTTATCAATAGCGACCGAAACAAAACTCATAAGTACAGATTTTCGAATATTTTACTCATTTCTAGCCCAGACAACTTGGCTATATTTATCCGTATTGTTACTCTTAGCTATTTTGCGTTAATGACGAAATAACACAGTGTTTGTTCTTTCCGTCTTCATACCTCCCTCTCTCTTAATAAATCTTTCCTTTAACTATGACAAACAAAATGACTGTAGATCAAACATCGTTACAAGATTACTGTGATTTTAGATCGAGAGGTTTATCACTCTGCGTTTAGGAAACAATGCCTTCCGCAAACTAAAGTGGAATTTTTATCAAATAAGAAAGATTGTTTGCGTGCTTGCAATGCGACTGCTGATTCGATCTTTCATTATTTGATCAATTGACTTCGACTCTTGATACAGCGAATAGTGAAAAACCACCTGTCTGTCACATAGTCTGCTCTCTTCGCATAATTTCGCAGAGTCTTCAATTGCTGACAGAAGATAAGTCTCCATTTTTCACCCACATTTTGAAAGCAGGTTCTTTAGGCAGATTATGCGTAGCAGTTTAATAAGAGATATTCTTCGCAGAGCTATCAAAGGGCTACAAAACGCTCATAAATTATATTGTTGCCAAAGCTCTTGAAACCTTAAAGAGTTTATCATCTCTCTATCCGAATTCCGTGTGAAAACATTGCAGATTTCCTATCAAAAGCAGTGTGCTTCTAGGCACTAATGCATCTTTTCAAGCTTTTATTAACTGTTCGTCAACGATAACAAGCTGTCCGACAACTGTCATCTTTCTGATTCATTTTGTGGAATTTGTGGAAATATGATAACGACCATCCCTGGTGAATAATTCGATTTTTCTAGTAAACGGTAATGAATTTTAAGGAATTTGTCTCATGGACTCTGTTCATGTATTTGTTCTTGCGCGTGTAGACGTGCAAAATCCATTTACACGACGCAGTCATTGCACTTTCCAAGCAAGAAAGCGTGTTATGGAATCTTTTGAATTTCCTGCCAATGGTTACCTTTTCGAAGGGATTTTCTTTTTCTTAAGGGAGACGAAATAGATTCTAAAAAGTCGATCTGCTTTTTAGTATTCTGATTAATCATTTCGTCTTTGTACTTAACTTGTTTTGGTTTCTTTTTTTCAAACATTAATGATATTTAGTAAACAAATTCATCATTCTTTCTCTCTGTTGACTTGTGTATTGTGTCTCCTTTTTCATTCATTTTCTCTTGTTTGCCTTGAAATTTCTTTCAACTACTGTAGAAATAAACCTCTAATTATTTCTTTATAACTTCCGTAAACAACAAGGATGTAAAACCTTTTCCATTTCGCTGACTTTGAAGTTTCGATATTTCTCCGCTCTTTCAACGGAACGTCACGTGACCCTCCTTATCGCTGCTTATATCTAAGTCCTTGAGACATTACATACCCGTTAAAAACCAGCTAAGTTCTTTTTGATTGGCTGATGGCGAACCTAGAGCGATGTCCATTTTCGATGGGATCTGCTATGAATTAGTCTTATTTCCTTCCTCGTAATTTGATCCAATTTTCATTCGATATATTCACATATTGAATTTTGAGCCTCTTGCTTCTGCCGTCAATCATTGATATCGTACATGACCTCTTGTAACGTACTCTGTTACTGAGTACAAGTACGTATGTACATTGAGCAACTAGAAGTTCCTAGACTTGCTGGCAAAAACATTCTGTTTTGTTATGAATATCTCTCCTCTGCTCTCTCCCTCCCTCCTTCCACTTCATGAAAATACTGACTTTATTCGACGATTGAAGTAAATAAAATGAAAAATTTTTTCTCAGCAGATGCAACTTATCTTTCTAACGGTTATAAAAATGTATTTTGCATTTCAAAAAATATGTACTGGTATACTCTCTAGAACTTCCTACATCAGTGTCGAGTTTTTTATCTGTCTGAGAAGCACAGAAGTTGCTCCTTTTATAAATGTCACAAAGAAGTATTTTTTAGCTGTCATGCTTTGCTTCATCCCAAATAATGGACATTTTGAATTTGTATAATAATTGAATTTTACATATGATAGTTTCACACTCGTTTTCTGTACCCGGAATAAATCCTCAATATTTCTAAAAATATTCCATGCGATAAAACTTTATATAAACAATAGCATTGTATCATAAAAACCTACTGTTTACTAGTATTTATTTTGCTTTTTGACCTTGACAACAAAGTTAGTCTTAAAATATTTCTCGGACACTGCTGGGATCTCTACAGGAGGACGTTTATCAGGGACACCAGCGAAGTTTTGCTCATTTCACGACAATTTCTCCAAGTTCAAACATCTGTATGTTCTGCAATGACGGGTGACAGATCGTACGTTAGAAACATAAGTACGCCAGAATTTTTCTAAATTTGATCTCAACAATTTAAAATCTCAGAAAAAAAACAAAAAGTTACAGTACATTGCAGAAATTTTTCAGATATGAAAAAAATGATAAGATGTAATCTGGTTTAGTATCTTTTATGCTTTGCGTACATCTCCAGCCCAGTCCTAATTTTTTACAAGAAACGTGTCAGCCTTATTTTTGAAACTTATTATTTTTTAAAGAAATTGGACAGCCTGATCCGAAAAGTAAGTTTTTTATGTGCATGTTTTTACTGTAGTTGCTTCAGATCTTATGTGCCCTTTTTATTTCCAAGGTTTATTTTGTGGTTTTTTTCTTAATTTTGGGTACAATGTAGGAAATATGTAGTTTTACGATGACTGTTTGGTATCTAGCAATGAAGGCAAACACAGCTTTCCTCTTTGGTAATACATTTCCATCTCTCTAAAAAATATCATTGCTATGTCTTTGTTATAGATATCCCACTGCAATGTTAAATAAACTTGTTTCCGCAGCCTGGGCCTTTGCAAGTTTGCAGGTGTTATCCTTAGACTTAGGCATTCACCCTTCCTTTGCTTCATCCTTTTTGATTTCTTCTAGTTGAGATCTGTTGGTAACTGATGAATTTGCAGGTGTATAGTATTGTTATTCGTAGTATCAGTGTGAACTTTTTTTCTTTTGTCTGTTATAATTCCATTATAATTTTTTGAAATCTTCGCATCCATAACACTGTTTTTTGCGTCACAGACCTATTCATAATTGCTAGTATTTGCTAGATTTTTGTAGGCCTAATTTCATCTCTGGTGAGCATTTTGACTTTTTGTGAGATATTTGCGTCATTCTAAGCATTGCATGGCGCTATTTCTTGGCTTAGAATCGCTTTCTTTCCTTTTCTGCGGCGAGATGGAAACACTTATGGAAAATTTAATAATCTGGTCATTGTTTTCACAGAACTTCTGCCCTGTGAAAACTTGTTTCACGGTTATACAGTACGACTTTTGTATATCGTATCAGGGCATCTTATCAACAAAATGCAATTTGACAGTCCTCTGAAATTCCCAGAATACAATTGTATTTACAAGCGAAATCTCAGCTACATTAATTTTTCATGTATTGCAAAGACGGTGTTGTTAGTCGGCGGCTTCCTTTGATCTCCAAGGTCATTTTGCCTCAAATCGACTTTTTCCACCATTGTCAGCTGCCTTTGGCCGACTAAGATTGGATGCTGCTTTTCTACAAATGATCATTTTTATTTCATCGCCACTTTTTCTCACAATTTTTTTGAATCTTCTTTGGAATTCTCTTTGTGCGCCAGAATTCCGTAGCAGCCGAATTTATCCACTTTCCCAGCATGGCTGTTTCAATCACATCTGTTTCATCAATGATCTCTTATTTTTTTGCATTTTAGCAAAAACTGATCCACTTCCAGAAGGCATCGACTGCAAATTTCCCTCCTTTCTAAAATCAAAGTCGACCAAATTTTTTAAACTAGTCTTCCGAGATGTTTAATTATCTTTTCCACCATTTTAATTCATACTTTGCTTATGTGTTGCTTAATGTCATTTTTCCTATTATGCAAATATTTTGCAAAAAGCTCCAAATTTCAACGAACCTCTTCTTGAGAAAAGGCTTTAAAATTTTCTCCTCCTTTTGATGCCCATGTGGCTATGGCTATACAAAGCACAGTTGATTCAATCAGTTGATTCGTAGTCTTATAGTCTAAAAGAGCCGATGTTTACAAGATTGCGATTGCAGGATGCACCATTTTACAGATATTTTTAACCTAGAGTTTGACCCTTCCTCTTCGGTAACGTTTATTGTTAAAGCTAGCAGCATTCTTATCTAGAACGACGAGCACACATGCTAGCAAAACGAGTTCTATTTGATATTTCAGCAATTCTATCATTTTTAAGAAACTTATGCAGAACGCTAGATCATCGAGACACCTTCCCGGGCCACTTTTAACTGTTACCAGAGTTTTTATTTTAATTATTGCTACTCAAGCTTTTCTTTTCACGTTTCCAAATGCTGCACATCAACAAAAGATTATTATAAGTTCGGTAAACTGCGAAACCAAAGTAATATAGTTGAAAATTACTTCTTCGGATTTACTTACCGTAATACCTCGAATAAGCGCCTGGGCGCTTTGTTTAGTTTTTTAGGCTCCAGGGTGGGCGCTTATTCAAGGTTGGCGCTTAATCGAGGTGCTTATTTAAAAAGTAGATTTGGGTGCAAATTGTGTTCTTCATTAATCTTTCTTGTTGAATTGCCTTCCAATTATGTTTTCGTTGAAAATTCGAAAAAGCGCCTGTTTCTTAAGGTTGAAGGATGGGCGCTTATTCGAGGGGTGGGCGCTTTTTCGGGGGGGGGGGGTGCTTATTCAATAACTTCACATCTAGGCGCTTATTCGAGGGGGGGCTCGTATTTGAGGGGGGCGCTTGTTCGAGGAATTACCGTATACTCATTTACCCAGACTTCAAGATCGTTTTAACACCCCAAAGGCACAGAAATAGCGGTGAAGTAGCAAGAACATTGCACTCAATTTGTAAGGAAGATGTTCTGTTTCGTGACCTACAGTTTCAGTGTGGTTTGCCTTGCCTAGCCCTAGAAAAGGGTCTGCGGTTTGCAGATATTATAGTTGATCAGGGAGAACGAACTTCGTACACATATAAAGGAATTTATCGTGACGAGGTCAACCACGATAAAACGCTTTGCTTGTTGAAATCTTTGAGTACAGAGAATTGTTCTTCAATCAACGATATTTATGAAAAACAGTTACGATTTTACCGTTATCCGTTTTCAGGGTTCAGGCCTAAGAACGAAGTCACACTCTTCATTAACAGTATCTTTGTATGCCTCTGGGTTCTTTATTGTGAAGGGGGAGGGGAGGTGGGTGTCTGCTAGCTGAAAGAATTTCATTTTATCATCTAAAAGCCCAACGCAATCGGGAATCCAAATATGACGAACCTAGGGAATCCGGACAGGGTAATCCGGACACCTCGTGTCATACACGTTAAGGATTTTTGTGACTGTATTAACGGATCACAGGTTGCCTAGGGACGGAGAACACTCTTCTACCAATATGACATAAAGCAAAACATTCAAACTATCCTAGAGGTTCGCATTGTCCGTCCCTTAGTCTAATTTTCACTTTCATAACCCTCCGACCGTCAGACTTGAAGGGCAAGGCATGCCACATCCTAATTTTTGCTTCAGAATGTTTGATTTATCAACCAAATGCATGCAAAACTCCCTGTTTCCCTGTTTTTGACTCCAGACCTCACTCAGTGAACAAAGACGCCAGCAGTTTATCGGACGCTATCTCTTCAATCCCCCAATATTTCTGAATTTTTGATGTTTTTCCTGTTTTTGCTGATTTCTTCCAGCACCCGCACTGAATATCAATGAAAGATTTCCTTGAAACTGATGTTGTTTAGTTTTTACCGACTGTATGAACAGACAGACAGTGGAACCGTGGCCATCTGTTGCATGTGAGTGGTCGAAATGATCACGCAGACGCTGTAGTCAGTTGTTCGTAATGCGTGTGATTGCCCGCTTCTTAAACAGAATTTTGTTGCCTAATCGACAGTCAATCATAATGTCCATAACCGATAGCTTCATTTGAGGAGCTGTGCCTATCTTCTTCACTGTTAATAAACAGACTATTTCGAGCGTTATGCCCCTGTTTTAAGACAATAGCTTTGCATCTCAAATCTCTAGCGTATGTCGTTTTGATTGTGATAGTGAAAATTCATGTGCCTCTTGTAGTGAGCCTAAAACTGAGCAGAATCATCATGTCAATAAAAATACGACCAATGGCACAACGAGTTCTGAATAATGGACCAATCAGAATCACGTCAAGATCTCTGATAAATGTCACGTGTTCGTCACATGCGATATTAAATCATTCGAATGCCCATATACGGCGATTCAAACTGTCCGTAACGCAAGCTGGTCGAAGCAGAATTCTTCATTTACGAGCCCTTCTTAAGTGTAGATTCCTTTGAGACTTTCGGCTTCTCTGGACTGTGCAGCGAGACGTTCTATGCACAGAAAGCACTGTTGACTTATTGCACCTCTTCACGTAATCCAAACGATCTTAGGTATAATCTTTCAAAACGGTCTTAACGTTTGCTGGCGCTTGAACAGCACACTACGTTAAGCGGAAAGTGTTCTCGGTGAAATGAGAGTGGAAATGTCCGTGTAGTACAAAACCCCGCGAAATCCATGCCTAAACATGGTTGAATATGAGATGTCTTCTTTCGCACCGATGTAAACATTAACTCTCTGTAGGAAAATATTAACCCAACTTGTTTATTTTGCCTATAACAAAGCCGTTTTAGTTATATTGGCTCGATAGGGTGAACGGGTCTAATAGTGCCTGCATCTGCGAAGTTGGGACATTGTCTCACAAGGGGCTGATACATCGGTAAGTTTCTACGTTCATGCTAAAAAGCTGTTGAGGTCCTTTGAAAAAGGCTTTTTCGTAACTGCTCTTTGGTAATTCTGCCTTCACCGGGAATACGTTTCCAGGATTACATTAATGTACCGTATATCGATCCTTTAAATGCTATTATTGTGAACCAAAGAAGCATTCGATTCCTTTGCTAAAAGATTTTTTCTACTCCTTTGATGTTTTATTTGAATTTTTGTGTACATTGGCAAGGTTTCTTCTTACTCTTGTTTTGCGTTTAAACAAAGACGCATGGATAGATTTCTTGATCATGCTAGAATTATACTTATTATTGAAATACGATTGGAGAGGGATATGGTTGTGGTTCATTGAGGTCTTAATCAGTTTTACATCACCATGAGAACATTTTTCTGTTTATTTGATTCTGTGACCTGGTTGATAGTTTTCTACATCGTAAACACGTGTCAGATTGTTTACATTACGATGGCCAAAGTCTTGTTGCAAAATGTTGCAAATTTGATGAAAACGCTCACTTTTGTGAAGAAAATAACATGATTAAGATTGAATATGTAGACTTCATTTAATAATTTCTTAGATTTCTAAAAAAGGGCGTGAGCAAGCTAAAAGAAGCTGTTCAAAACACCCGAAAACATAAGCGTATATGATGCTCTAGGATGCATAATACACTGAGCTCTCATCGGAAAATTTGAAGCGACTTAGCCCTATCAGCTTTCAGAAGACTTCTTGTCATGATCTGGCCCGTAAATCTCTCGGCAACAGCCTATTCTTATCTTTATTTTATGAATCTGAGATTGTGCAGATTGCCGCACCTTTGCATTCTTGAATAGGCAAAGTCGTAAAAATGCTAGAACGTCTCATGAGTGGTTGGCTTAACCAACAAAACTCTTCCTCACAGCGAACTTACAGAGAGTGACCTGCATCAGCTCCAGCACCCTCCCTCTCATCTCGCCTCCCACTCTGAGAAAGAACAAGTTTTATTACCCAGAATAATGCTATTTTCACCTTCTTGGCTCGTTAGTCTACTAAAATTTTTCCGACTTAACTCAAGGACATTATTTTTGCTCGTTTCTCATTACCTTTTGATCTTACTTTAAAGGCCATTTTAGATTGCAAACGTTTCTAGATCTGCCTTCTATTTAGTCTGGTTTGGAGAACTGAGTTTCTCTATTTCAACTTGGGGAAGTATCTCCCTTATGCTTATTTAGGAGATTGCAAACCTTCTAACACGTGCTTATAATGCGAGGCTTCAAATAAACTATAAAATGATCGATCTTTTTAAGGCCTCGTTCACTGCCTAGGTGAGGCTCTTTAGGGCCATTGTGAATTGCCTGGTCGCTTGATTCTCTCGAAGTTGACATTCACACGGAGGCACATGATCGACGAGAGTTAGACTGTGTATTTTCAAGATGCAGGGTAATATGATGTCTAAAATGTTATATGATGTCCTGAAACTACTATAAAATATGAAAGTGTCATTTTAGAATGGACATGTCCTTGTTTACCACCAATTCAGATCACTAAGCTATGAACAGAAATTCCAAAACAAATTCCATGGATATTTCCAGACAGCTGATTCCAGAATGTCCCATCTACAAACTTGAAAGCTAGCTAAGTGATTATTTGTGACAGTAAGTTTACTCCAGGACGGTTCCTTTTACTGACCTTATCAAAGTCGACCGCCTTGCCCATGTTAAACTAGGCCCTTAAAAAGGTCAACAGAGTGAAATTATCAGTCCAGTTTTATGTTAAATTGTGTGAATTAGCTTTTAGCCTGGATTGTTACTCACGGCTATTGGCTTCCGATTAACATTTCGATCATGCATATCTTTGAAAAACATCGATTTAAGTGGTACATAAAGGATTGAACCGCATTTCGTTGGATTTTCATCAAAAACCAAATGGGTTTCTTGAAGTCAACAACAACGGCGTTCAAGACAATGACCCGTTATAGGCGAGAATTACTGTTCAGGCTATGAAAAGTTGAACATCTCACAGGGACCATGGCAACACTATCAGTATTGGGCCGTCACTTTCTTGCCCAGACCCTTACTCCGATGCCATAGACAGCTCTTGTAACTTTTTAGGTAGAAACTAGTACGCACTAACCGATATGTTAATGTTAAGTTTTAACGGACCACGTAGTTCATATTCAAGATAACCCTTCCTCTTGCGATGCCCGCGTCGTTGCTTTACGTGTTAGACTTAATTTACAGATTAAGTACATGAAACTCTCATCTCGACGCGCCTTATCAATAGCAACACGAGTTAAACTATATTGAAATTTTCATCTCAATTTGCTCAGACGCTGTTTCTGTTCAAATAATTAATAAATCCAAAAACATCTGCTTTATACTGCTTTCATAAGTTTGACACGCTGCAAGGAGCAGTTTTTATCAAGCTTGTTGACTTTTACTTCCGGAATATTCGAAGAGTTTAAGGAGTAGAAAATCCCCTTTGCTGTCTTCTTGGACCTGCAGCTTGTTACGTTTACCGCGTTAGAATGTTCCATTTGCGTAAATGTCATTGGAGTCACGCAAATCCCTTTTTGGAAACGGAATTTAATGTAACACGAAAACTTCTTGTTAATAGTCCGTCAGTCTGACAGCATCCTTTGCAGCCGTTTCGTGAGCATAGTATGTTCCGGCCTATTTACAAAAACACTTATGCAATATCCTTTATCCTTCTATACTGTACATAAAATTTAACTTTCACACTTCCTGGTCATTATCCCTCGTATAGCACCGTTTTTTAATCCAATTTGTACATCAAACTGGAAGGTGAAGGCCCTTTACTTGTATTTGAGGTAACCAAACACAGCGTGGTTGTTCTCGCACTTTGGCATTGATTGTCCTTTTATCTTTATGCCTGAGAATTTTTCGTGCTCGAATTCTTTGCATATAAATTATCTAAATATGTTTCAGACAAAAACAAATTGTGAGAAAATATTGGCAGTTGGTTTATAGTATTAGCTATATCTACAAAAGGATAGGTTTGACGTAGAAGAGTAACATAGATGTTATGCTGGGGATTAAGTCATTATTTTTACTGTGAAATTATTGGCCTGTCAGGTCTTAGCTGTTACAGAAATGTCCAGTACATGACCCATAAATAGACTTGATTGGCATTCTAATCGTTAGATAGTAACAGAAAGGAAGGAGTGTCGCTCTCCCAAGAATCAGTATTGGTTCTATACTGGCTAAGTTACGTGCTGGTATCACGATTACATGTTCCTGTTTATAACAGTTAAAGACGGTAGGTTTTTGAAAGAGTAGTATATATTCGACTGTAATTAAGAATAGATCTTTAAGACGAATCGGCAAGATTTAGCAATTCAGTGCCTAAAAGAGTTTGTAGAGGCATGTTTTGAATAGCAAGCATACCTTTGTTGAAATTCAATAATTCTCAGGCACGTTGTCCTCGTTGCTAAAACATTATTGATTTCTCAAGGGCTGTTGATGGGAGCTACAAATTTTGAAACCTGTCGATCCAAACTTTGAGCAATGTGTCTGAGGATGGTGAATGCAAATTGCAGTGCCGCATTACCTATCAAATTGAAAAACTTTATATTTTTTAGCCACAGGAACTGCTTTCGTAACATCTAAGCTTAGATAAAGCTTTAAAGAAATAACTATAATTTGTTTATTTTAGATTTAAACTAATTCATTTGGCCAATTGATTTAATGTATCTTTACCAATGTTCTTGCTGTAGGATTTATGTTATATCACGCCCGCGAGAAATTCTTTTCTTACTACAGCTGCCACAATGAGGTTACTTGTGATAAATTTTTTATTCTTGCCAATTATCCTTATCTTTATTTCTAGGTTTGTGCTGACAAAAGAGACACGGGAAGAATCTGATAGTGGAATTAAGTTCTAACAAAGTTAAGCACAAATTGGTAAGTCTTCTAAGAATATTTTGTGTTGCCCTCATGTGATATTTTATGCTCCAGCAATTGGATAACCGTGTTTACGAACTGCAACCCAAACACGATTTTGAAATTCCTGAGCTGCAATTGAGAGCAATGAGACAAGGCATAAATGCTTGAAAACTAGTTCTTTTAAGTGTGCTTGTGCTTTGATTTCACAAATTTATATGCCAGTTGAGTTTATCTGAAGGGGTAGTTCAGTATCTTTACTTAGAAGAGAAAAAACACGGTCTTATAGAGGGCAGCATTTAGGAGTATGTCCTTCGCAAAACTGCTAGCATTGTTTTAGAAACCTCATTAAAGGGCTCTTGAATGTAATGAATTTCAGTAAAAAACTATAGAAAAAAAATAAATTGACACACTTATCATAATTGTTAGTTTGATCTCTTCAGTATTAAACAAATAGTTAAAACAAACTTCACGACATTGCTTAGTGAAAATAGTTTGATATATAAGAATATAGCTGAAAAAAGATTTGCAGAACGACTGTTCTTCAGCCATCGATTGATACTTTCTCTGCTGAATGATATATCAATTGTCCACCTTAGCTAGGCACAAATGTTTAAGAACTACGCTGTTTTGGAGCCTGGGTTGGTTTTGATGGTTCTTTTTATAAACCGTTAATGGTCTTGTTGGTTAAGGATAAGCATTTTCTTGACACATAAACTGAATCATAAAGACCATCTTTGGAGTCGGATGCCTTAACTATATAACTTCTGCGCTTTGCGTATGTTATTTAGTTTTGTGTTTGATATACCACCTTATCATGCTAGAAAATGCCCTTTATTGCTCTCACGTTATTTCACCCTAACCCCGAGACATGTTTGACCCATTCACCAATGACTATTCCAAAGACCTTCGATTCACCATCTATTAGTCACCAGGCCTCTCAAGCTGCATACCTTCTAGATTTGTCCTTACGCGTTCTTGGCTGGCTAATCCCAGCATTCTTACCGTTATTAATTATTTGGAAAAAGCTGTCAGGCGTCCAGGAATTATTAACGTGGGAGTTATCCCATGAACGAAGCAAACCTGGTAGAACCCACCATGGCGATTGAAAAATCAAAGGATGAGCAATAGATTGTTTTTGTAATGCCTTTGTAAACACTATCCACTTATATGCTCAAAAGGCATACAGTTGATTCCGAAGTCCGTTTATTTTTAGTACTGTTTCTCACGATTTGCAGACGGACGAAGCTTAGTTGCATTAAGCTGGCAAACCTTAGACATTCCAAAACGTGAAGTTTTATTCTTTTACTTCTTTGTAATCTCAACGATTGGTTGTCCTGTTGCACATTTGAAAGTGTTTGGATCATTTAAAACAGCAAGACTAAACTTGCGCAACCTCAGTTTGATATCGCCTGAGGGCCTGTTCCATCACAGTGGCTTTGATAAAATGAAGTTAGAATGTTCTAGGGGAGAAACATCCAATGGTCGACTTGGGAGGGAATGAATAGCCATTGTCATCTGTGCCAACGTCAAGAGAACTTAAATCCTGTTATAACCTTCAGAGAGAGAGAGAGACATAATCTAAAGGGGCAGAATTGAAGAATTCCCAAACTCATGGAGCCTCAAGGTCTCTCTAACAAAGGTGTTGCATAAGGATATTCAAGATTCCATTAGAGATTTAGTAAATTCCTTGGCTTTCAGCCTCGCCGTGAATTGCCTCACCGTGTATTAATTCTCCAGTCTCACCTAGGCTTTTTCAATATACAGTGCTGCTCTGTGTCCAAACAAACTTCCTGGAAAGCTTTACCTTAGTATACGAAGCGACTTAATCATTACCAGTCCTCGTTGCCTCCGAGGATCTCTAGAATATCTCTTGTTAGCAAAAGAGAAAATTTCGGAGAATTGTGCGATTTGAATAACCTGAACGTAATTGCATAGAACAAGAACCGAAATACCGAGAAGGTCGGGGAGGCCTTGCCCCCCCCCCCTTTAAAACATGAGTAGCATAGTAAAGATACTTCTATTTTATCAAATATGGCAAATATGTTACACTTGTTTATCAGGGTTGGCCCCCCTTAAACAAAAAGTTGTATCTCGGTCTTTGATAAAGAATATACCTATTTTCGTTTCATGTAACCAGCTAAAGTCTTATTGTATATTGATCAATGAATATTGGTCGATGTTTGCTACCTAAACCACTCATTCGCTCTTGCATCTACCTAAATCACTCAATGGCACTTGTTAACTTTTCCTTCTAAACTAAAATCAACGGAAATTTCCATCGATTGCCGGTTAATATAATTTTTTATTTTGGTCACGGAAATGTTTTATGTATGTTATTTTTTGTGCATACAATGTGAGCATCAATGAATAGAGACATTTGCAAAGCGTTTTAGTGAGGGGCATGTAGAATTTCTCACGGTTGCGGGAGATCTCTAGAAGGCCGTCTTTTAGCTGAATATTGTTTAATTAATCTTGCTTCAATTTCTGTGCTTGAGCATTCTAGACTTTTCGACCTGTAATACTTGCGATCATAATTTCAAGCATTATAAAAGGACGTTCGAAAAAACCTGGTTTTGTTTAAGCGTTTCTTATCTTCTGACAGTGTGCCGGTCTGAATAGCTACCTGCAATATGTTCCTCCATTTTCTTTATCATCATAGTATTATAATTCAACATCACCATTGTTATATTTATTTATTGTTTTTATTTCTTGCCTGGTATTTTTATTCTTATGTCTCGGTAGATTATTGTTAAAATCAAAGATGCCAGTTATTGCGACCTTTTTGGTAAGTTTGCGGGAGGGGCCTTAACAAGCTTAAAATTGTGCTTATTTCATATTTTGTCATAGAAACAAAGATTGTGGCAGTCGTTTTTAGGAATATCTTTACAAGTAGGATTCCTGAAGATAAATAAAAAATCAGACTGTCTGGTTTAAAGATTTGAATTTATCTGTAAATAAACTATATATTGTCGTTCTTTTAAACTTTCGTTACGCTTTGTTGATTGGATAGAGGCAGGCTGCGTTCAAAGTAGCTAACAGGAATTGTGACTTCATACATAGAGTACCAAGCCTATCAACTGACAAATGAGTCTCGGTTCTGTGTGGCTTTTCGTGAATGCTGTTTAACTTTTTTTCTAAAAGGCCTAACGGCCTGTTTTCTAAAAGGTCCTTTGTTTTGACTTAGAAGTAAATTGGCACAAGAGTGTTTCTATGTACTACAGGATGCTACGATTTAGCATGACGCATGTATTTAATGATTTGTAACAACTTGTGCAAAAGCCGTTTTGTGTCCATCGTAGATTTATGTTTCAATTGGATATAAAACGGATTTATCAATATTGATTTTACATTGTATTAGGCCGCACAATGGACCGTCTGTCTAGCTCTTGCCACTGCCTGAAGATCTCTTTGGGCTAAATCCCGCTGTTTTTAACTCCGCATGATTAATGTCCTTTTCATTGGAATAAGAATCCATCCTTTTCAAATATTCAATTTGCTTTGATAGTGTATTTACTATGTTTTTCAGCGTTCTAATTCATAGCGCTCCGCAACACACAGCCATTTACCACAGATTCAAAAGCTTTGCTGTTCTGACCCACTCGCGAATATTCCAGGCTACTTAGCACGAAGCGCAGAAATTATCTATATAATAAAGGGTTAAAGAAAAGAGGATTTTTCTGCAGGGGAGAGGGGGGAATGTTGGCAATGTCTATTTAATTACAACTGTAAGAACATCCTCGGCCGTCGTGTTCTGCTTATTTAGAACTTCGAACTTCGAGATGGATCTTAGAACATATATTCAGTATGATACTCAATATTGAATTTTAAACAGTTTTATGACAAGGGCTGCGTCGCATGTGACTCAAACATTTGTTTCATGCTTTTAGAAGAGATACTCAGACAAAGTATGGTGCTAGCGGAGACCTTAAAACATGGCGTCCATGTGGTCATCGACCTTGAACATGTTCAGTGAAATTAAAACAACTTAAGTACCACCCCAAACTCGTTCTTGTATTCATTGTTTTCTGCGGACGGTTGTCAGAGCTTCATAGCATTAACCAGAGGAAAGATAGATACTTTTTGGACTTTGGTTTATTCCCGTGCTGCCCCTACCCTTGCGAGTGTTCAGTTACGACCTCAAGGGTGGTATAGGGGGCCCACTCTATTAAAACGTGGTCATCATAATTCTTCCAAGATTGATAAATATTCGCTTTGTATTTAGCGCTTTGGTTCTTAAAAGATAGAAAACCATCGTTGTTTGCTAGAGGGTCGGGCAATGTAACAACTGTAATCCTTGCCTTCCGTATTCTGCTTATTTGGAACTTTCATATTTTCCATCTGATTTTGGTATCTGGAAGTGAATCTTATCTGGAGATAACTTCATTTATCCAAGACATCCAAATACTTTCACAATATCCACTGTTGTTTAACAGAACAAAATCTGTACTTGCTTGAGAATTACAAGACAATAATTAACTTATTAGGCAATAATTATGGCAAAAATTCATTTTGTCGTTAAATCTGTTATTGTGTAATGACGTAGTTTCCTTTACCCCAATCTTTTGAAATATCTTTGGTAAACAGCTCTTATCGAGCCCCAATCAAGAAAATTATATAAATTGGCCTTAATAAATGCTTTCCTGCGTCCGGTTATTGAGTCTTTCAATCTGAAATTTTTTGACTGATTTTACAAAAATGGATCGCCAATTTCGCCTTCATTTCTAGTTATGCAGGCCCTGTGGCTACCAAAAGAGCTTCTAGGGATTTCGGGCTAAGACCCAGGGATCTTCTCGGTCTGACCTCAGAAGCATGATATTCTTTAACATGGATTCACGTAGATTTGGACGTGCTTGAGCCGAACTATAGAGGGGGCCTGTAGTTAGAAGAATGGCCGATAACAAAGGAGGTGAAAATCTGGCATCTTTAAACAATGTGGAGGATATGGTATTTGTCGATTAGATTTTATCTTTTTTATCTTTTTGTTTTTTTCGGAATATCATGTTTTGCTAAAAAACCACAATTAAACTGTGGATTCTGTCTTTCGAAAAATGGCAATTCTTAAAGATTTATGAAATATAAAGAAATATTAACTTATAGTTAAAATTCTATGTTATAATTCTCGTACATATTTCCATCATATTTATCATAAAATCTTTGTTTTCTTCGACCATATTTTCATGGTTAACTTTTTAACGCTATATAGTTTTAACTACGAAAAAGTTGCGAATTCTAGCTTACCATTATGCTGTATATTGAAAAAGAAACTTCGAGTTATCATTCAGCTCGAGGGCATTTACCTTATCAATAATATATTAACATAATTCCCTTAACGCCTCTTACTCTGTTTAATTTCTTGTAACAACATGCTAGTTTCTTTCATTTTCACACTTAATTCATATGTTTGTGCCATGAATATAATACCATTCTTCTGCATGAAACTGCAATAATATTTTCTCAAGAAGCCCTTTAAAGTCTGTTTGGCCTTTTAATTGATTTCTGATTTTGCTTCTGGCAGTTTGACCGAAATTTTCCCTAGGGCTCTGCGAAAATCCTATCTTTAATACTTGTAAAGAGTATTTCTTAAGCTAGAAGGCACTAAATCCATCTTACAGGCTGGACCTTTATCCCCTGGAGTTATCCTATCGTTGTTTTCACATTCGTCCTTTCATTTCGTACTCTGTTCTCGTTGTTTTGCATTTCTACTACCCTAGATGTTTCTGTAGCTCATATTTTCGTCACAATATCAACTTTATCAAGTTATTTGTTCCGTTAAAGGCAAATAAACATCGCCATGCGTATGTTCCCACCTACATTTCTGACGTCACACAACCTCACATTGCCAATACCCATAGAGTAATATTATCTATCTGAGTAGGGCGTAATTTCCCATTAAGTCTTAAATATTTTCTAACGTAATAGAAACCTTTTGAAAATCCACCTATTTTATCAAGTTGCAAAGATCATAATGAAACTTGACTCTAACTTGAACCTAGATACGCCTACAATCTTTAAGATTTCTTTTTTCCGCAAAACAACTCGATATACGTCAAGAGCGTCTTCATTTTTTGGTCATATAAAGACATAGACGTCAGGCTAGATTTGTTTTAAAGTGACTCCTAAGTCAACCAGAGGAGATTTACAAATTCGTCCTTCTGTTGATTCACAAAGGCCACGGTCCGATACTTCATGGAATAGCCTCTCGTATATCCTTCCCGTCGTCCTTTTGTTGTCAAAGTAAATTACTTTTTTGTTGAATTGTGCCTGGATGATGTCCCGGCCCTGGCCATGCAACAGATTGTATTGTGGAGAGTTTACAAGTGTATTATGCAAGAAGCCCGAATCCGGAAACATCAATTAGCCCTAGTCTGGATATTGTATTCGGGTCTTTATCTGTTAATGCCGGTCTCAGACTGGATCTTCAGTGTCTTATAGGTCCCTAAGATGCCTAAAACTTATAACCTTCCTCTTATACTTCATTGTTATCTTTTCCAGCCTACCATCATGCTCTACCATGCCATCAATGCTGTAATTCAACCTCAAATCGTTTCTAAAGTGTAATGATTTAAAACCTTATTATCATTTCTAAATATCCGCGTCTCTATTGCTTTAATCACGAATTCAAAACCACCGCGGAAGCGAAAGCTGTTTTCTGTATACTAAACCATTCTCTTTATACTATCAAATGCGGGTTATACTTGACGTCACATAAATATCAAGGAATATTTTCAACGACGCGAGAAATTGGCTACCCGAAAACCTACAAATTGATTAAAATAAGCTCTGACATTTAGAATTTGGCTTTTCTAAATAAAGAATTTTCTCAGGAAATCAGAAGCCCTTTGTGGGAGCCAATAATTTATCGTAGGTTTTATTACTCTGTACACAGTACAAAGATTCACCCAGAAAGACCTTTCATATCTGCATAGGGCTTTGCTCTGCTGTATTCTTACAGCTTTCTGGGTTTCTGAAGAAGGACACTTATCTGCTCGGCTCCTGTCTTCCTCGGCTGATCACATTTCCTATGAAAATCAATTTTGCCAAAGAAAACTCGAGCTTTTTTCATTAGGCATAAGCCATCTTCATTACATTAATGCTGTTTTCGTAAAACGTAATTAGCAAGTGAAGTTATGTTGATATGAAACTTCTACTCAAATATGCCCTAGCCATTTTATGTGCTTCCTCCGCGTTTCCTTTGGATTCGAAAATTTGCCAAACCACATTTACAATAAACCAAAGAAAGTTAGGTACCAGAGATGATAAAAATTAACCGTCGGTCTAATATTAGCATGTTCAATTATATTTCCGTTTTCATTCAATATATTTTTAGAAAAGATATATACAAAGATTCTTTGAATTTTATACAATTTGCTGAATCTCACTGTCTTTTTTGTAATGTCTTTATTGGTTAACAAGGTTCACGAATAATAAGCTTAAAATATGAAGCTCAAAATGATCAGCTGCATAGCAAAATGTCCTCTTGAATAATTCTCGAGACCTATGTGAAAGGATAAAAAATGTCTGAACAACCAGAAGCAAGTATTTTTAAATTGTCTTCTATTTTTTAATAGAAGATAGTCGTGTCTGCTGGAACTAAATTCTTGTCAAAGTATGCATATTCATTGTGCATGTTTTAGCCTATATTTATGCTATTTTGTTGATGTGGAGATTTCTTCTCATCGGGTGAATTTAACACAGCAAGGGAATTGGGAGCCTTTACTGGAAAAACAAAACCAGCCTTTAAACAGCCTATTTTTTATAGAAAATTATTTAAATCTATAAGCAGCTAGCTATCATAAATAACGTTTACCTTCGGATATTCTTCGCGAGGAAAATGGTCTTGAGAAAGTTGTAATGATGTTTTCTTTCATATTGTGCCTAAGTTCTTGTTTTAAAGAAGGAGGCGAATTTACTTTGTTTCTCCTGATACGTTAAATCTTTTATCTTAAGGTTTAAGCTTAGGTTTTATCTTTGCACGATGCCCTTCTCGTTGTTGTTGTTGTTGTTGTTCTTGCTATTTTGTTGTTGTTGCCGTTTCTTGTTGGTAGTTGTTTTGGTTTTGCTATTTATGTTGTTGTTGTTGATAATGACGTTTTTGATTTTGCTTGCACTAAAATGAACGTTAATGCATTTGCAATTAGAACGCAGGCGACTCAACCGATACGTGACTACGAAACTGTATGGTCACTTTTCAGCAACTATCGCCATTTTCTATCAGAGATTGGCTAGTAGTGGTCGTCGGCTCATCAGATATCATTAAATTTTATCAAGATAAAATAACAGAACTAGTTCTATAATTTATCTTGATTTTAATACTAGGGCTCATCATAACGATCATAACCTTGTTTGTGACTGTCATTGTCACGAGACAGCAGGGATGGTTTTAGCAAAGTAAACAGAAACCACAAAGAGCTGGTTTTGAAATGCTGCTCAATAAAAAAGAGAAATTTACAGGATTATCTTCATTGTATCTTCTTTATGGTTATTAATTCTTCAAAATGTTTTCTTCTTAAGTCAGCCACCTGTAGGCCTAAACGGTTCACCACCGTTAGATTGATTTCCATTGAAATTTTACAATAGCTGGGAGGGCCAACGCTAAAGGGTCTGCAAACAGAGACTAAATGCTCAACTTCTTAGATTTATATATTGTTCGTCGTTTTATATTGTTGTTTGACTTCTTCTATCAAGGGTATTGAGTCCTGCATGCTATAAGCTGGGATTTATTCAATTTCGTGCAAATCCTATTACAGCGGAGTTTCGTTGTCTCGTCGTTCCTTCATTTTTGCAGTGATCATAACTCTCAGGCACCTGTCTTGCCGTTATGCACGGAATGATTATCCCCCTTTGAATGCAAATCTAGGCCGCTTAGAGCAAATAATGCTCTTCTGCATATATAGAATGACAGCTATTACAATTTAATATCGCCAATCGTTTTCTTAATGTTCCTGAAATGTCGACTTTGGTACTTCGCTTGTTTTCCCAAGGTTCTAAATAATCAAAGGTTAGAATTTTAGAAGAACTTGATCTGTGAGCAAGATATCTCTACTTGTGAAATTATATATATATTGTCATCTTTTAAAGTGCTTTGGTATTATGAGTGGAGCTATGAATCTCTGTTTTGACTAAAACAGAGTTATTTGGGCTCACTCTGTCATTGTTCAGCTATCCTGTTTCTTTTGAGCCTAGAAACTGCATACTCCTATTTCTCTGAATTCCGTACGATGTAATTTAGACCATACCATATTAAGGCAAGGTGTCTTCAAAGTGATCAGCATTAAATGTAGGTTAATCTACCAACTGCATACTCAAGTGGTTTCATGTTTACGGCGCCGTTTCAATCTAAACTGCTTACAACAAGGGATCGAAATGTTCTTCACGGAGAATTAAAGCACGAAGCTAAACCTTAGAAGGATGACGCGGTCAATGCACCTTTAACCCATCAAGTTTTGCATTACAAATCACTCGCGCTCGTAATCAATAATATTGACAAGGGTCACACGTGGCATTGGTTATTTTCTATACCATCGTTATTGCCCTATCATGGTTATTTGACGGAGGGACTTTGCAGGGCAATGACGTCATAATAACTTCAGAAGCTAGTTGTATTGTAGTTATACACACATGTTTCATCAATACAACTATCAAATCATTTCAGTAGTATATACCGTTCTCTTTAAAAAGTCGACTTCTTCTCTTATTTTGTAGAAGCTCTGTTTATTTGTATAAGGCAAGGAGGCCTGTTGCTTTCATAGCTGCATCAGCTCTAAGGGTACTAGAGACTAATTTATTCCTTTAACATTTATTCAAAGAAAACGGAGTCATGGCTGTTCTGTGTAACTCAACATCTGTCCCTCCGCTCTAATTCAAGTTACAGCGTATGTTTTTAGTATCAGATATGGAGAAATGGGTAGAGGGGGGGGGGGGGTGCAAAATTCACAACAACGTCTGTTCGTAATTGCAGTTTGGATGTTACCCACTTCATATTGACCAGACGGAATTTAGAATCATTTGCTTACAGTTTTATTTAGTTCTCACGCGAGTGTAACACTTTGCTGTCAGGTTCCATGGAATTTATAGCTTAGAATTTGTAACCTTTTCAACACTGGACTTTAATGTTTTGCACCCTCTAGAGAAAACCAACAGCGAAACCGCATTTTAAGTCAAATGAAGGTGTCCAATGCTTTATGTTGTGTACGCCGCCCCCTCTTATGTTCGAGCATGACGAGTAATTAGATGTTGTATAATAGCTTTGAAGTAGAAGGGAAGTTCCATCAGCTGCTATGCTATTTCTACAGGCATTTCGGTCTCCTTTGCTTCGTTATCATACTATTTCTTTCGGTTACATTTCACAAAGCTAATACTTTTTGTTGCGGTAAGTTAACTATCTTTCCTACATATGTCATATAAATAGTGTTGCGGTAGGGCTTTCCTTTTACACTGACAATGAAATCACAGTCAACTCCAAAGATGCGTCTTATCATTGTCATATTGAAACCTTTAATTAGCTAGCTCAAACTAACCCAGCTCTTCGTAATATCGTTAAGTTTGACGCAGGCAACTTCTTATACCCATTCACCTCAAAATTCAACGATGCCAAATTCAATGCTGTAGGATTTTCGTGCATATCCTATGTATTTTTATTGCAAACATTGTAATGCCGGAAAATGTCATCTTACCGTCCCGCACATTATTAAATCTCAATCTGCGTTGTGGCTTATTGCAAACTTAGAAATGAGCGCAGGCGCCTCGAACTCGCGCTAATGACACAAGGATTTGACGTGGTTTTGTCCGTGGATTATCCACCTATGTTGAAAAGATTCACCGCTAATAAGGGCTGCGTTGCTCACCGATGTTATTGACTTTTTCTTGTCATTGTGTATTCGGTACAATGGGAATCAACATCATTCACTCGTTTGCTCAACACTTAAGGCTAGCTCAATGAAGTTGCGGATTCTGTTTTTATTGGTCGTTCAGCCTCCTCTTTGTCCGACTATTTTGGAACTTTCTTCAAAAGGAAGGCAACATTTATTGTTTTGCCGGATTTAAAGGGTTGTGAAACGCTCTCTTGAAAACAAAGTCGCGTCGCAATGAGGAATACTGTATAACCAGCAAAGATATTTCCCAAGGTGAAGTAAATATTTTAGTTTTCTTATTACTGTTTGTGTGTTTGTTTTTTTGAAAGTCGTTCGAAAGATGGTCATTGTCGCAGTGATTTGCATATTCTGTTTTCATGCTAATTCCGACAACCTATGTTAGTAAATTCATGGAAATGATTGTCTAACTCTGTTCCTTTTTGAATTGTCATCAAGTCAATCGAACCTGCTCAATTAGAAACGACTTGTTTGTGAACGCGATGTCTACCAATGCAATTTTTATCATTTTCGTTGTTGCAATCCTAAAAAGGGCCTTATAGTCCATATTTTTATCTTTAAGATATATTTTCTCAATATGGGATATATCTTGTTTGCTATCTAGAGCTAAATTGGTTGTTTTTGAAATTCCTAAATCCTGAAACGGAATCTAACGGAATGCGTATGTGCAGATGGCCCGTTGGATTTCAGTCTAAACTTTCTAATCTTCTGCTTGGTTCTTTAGCTTATGAGAATAACTGATTTTTTATTCTCCTTCCTTTTTCAAAATCATTTTGTTAATTCACGCTTACTATCTTTTAGCCGTTATTCATTTTTTATTGTTCATTATTTTCCTTAAAAGTAAATAACTCCGCAGCATTCTCAGCTCTACGCCATTTTCTTTAAAATTCGAGCCCTCAGATGACCAGACAATTAAACAAACATTGTATATTGTTTTCCTTCAACCGCAAGAAACTGTTCGAAAATTATTTTTTAAAGATTTAATGGAAATGGTTATTTGAGACAATTAGACCTATTTCTGGTTCAGCTAATATAGATAATAGAATGGAAATGTCCTTGGGAATGAAAAAGTTTTCTGTTTTTATGTTATCTTACTAACTCTTAAGTATTTCAGAAACCTTAGAGAAATGTTTAGTACTAAATTGACAAAGAATTAAGAAGTTATGTCTTAATTCTGGTTTATCAAAGTTTCTTTAAAAAACGAATGCATTTGTTTAGAAAGCGGAGAGCCCGCATACAGAGTCATTAGATTGAGAAATAATGGGCAAGAATCAAGTCCAGAAAAAGATTGTACCAATGAGGGGTTGTTGGAATGGGAATAAGGGGTTGCCAGTGCAAATTTGCAGTAGACTTGTGCAAGCTAGCAAGACATAGAGCAGTCTACCTAGGAAAAATACGCTGTGTTTCTTGGTGAAAACGTCAGAGAAAAATCTTTTAAGGCCAATAACCCACAATTTCCGATTTCACGAAAGTGGATTACACTGATGAAATGAAATGACCTATTCAAGAGAAAATCGGCAATGTGTTTGGGTCATAAACAGTTTTTGGGCACAGTTTTTAACTGGGGAATTCTTCTGTTTTATGCCGGAAATTTAGTTTGTGTAAAGTTTTAAAAGCGGTTGCTTCATGAACCATTCTTCTGCTACTTAATTCTTTTTTAAATGCATGTTGCGAGATCACCTTTTAGGCTAGTGCTATGAGCATTGTAATATTTTTTTCTGCAAACTTTTGAGTACGTCTCTTGGTCAAGACAGGGTCGAATTCCCCAACATCGCAAAACGTGAGCGATTATGCAGTATTTTGAAAGATTTCTAAGTGCAATCATAGGTATAACGTTCAGCAACTTCTTTTTTGATAAGATGCATCAAAGTGTTTAGCTACATTTAGTTGCATCCATTCGTAATATCTTTAAAGCAAAAGAAGTCAGTTAGAGAAGAATTGAGTACAAAAACTGTTCCGCTTGGTGGGGATATGCTTTAACCTTTTGATGCCTTATGGAATTCTAATCCACCGAGTTACCTGCTGTAGTTTTGATAGAAGAAAGATGATTACTTGGTGATGTTGATCCCTTCATTCGAATCACGCAGACAAATATACATGTAATTACTGAAGCTATCTGTCCCGTCCATTGCTTGAAGATGTTTACACATCTGAAACCAGACACAACCGTATATTCTGTCAGATTACTTTGTTTACATTTAGTTCTAAGAAGAAACTAATTACAGAATGGTCTTCATTAGGATTGTACTAGAATTAGGTGCTGCCCTGGCCACCTGGTCAGGAGGATTGTCAAAACGACGTGCCAAAGTAGCTATAACTTTTACCTAAATACAATGCCAATGTAGCTAAGAGATTGCATTTTGAGCACACGAATGCACTAACTTTTTATGAAAAAACTGATAAGCTCGGGGCAACAAATCAGTCTTTTAATTTTGCTATTGATTTTAGTGCTGAAAATTTCTTTGAGGTTTCTCAAATAACAAGTGCTAAAGAGCTAATTTTTTGAAACATTAAAACGTAACATGAGATAACATGAAATGGAGTACTTAATAAATTCTGGTCATCTATGCCAATAAAACAGTAAATAGGTGTCGAATCGTCGAAAATAATCGTTAAAACCCGTTCTTTGAAGGAAGTTTTTTTGTGTAGTTTCTTAAGGTTGAAGGTGATCAGGGCTTATATTTGCCCAGTTTTTCGGTCATCTTAGCGCTTGGTCTCTCATATAGGGATGTCGACGAAGTATGGCACAGACAGAAAATAAACTTTTAGAAAGGTTTTAAAGACCGACTTTGTCTGTGATTCACAATGGTCGTCTACATCTATCCGAAACCTTTTGCTTTAATTGTTTCGTTTTTCTATGTATATCTGTCTATTCTTTATTTCTGTTTCGAGTTGACAAACACCGTCCTGTTACGCTTAATCTTTAGTTGCGATTCTCACTAAATTCCGAACCATTTCGTTTACTCTGGCTTTCTCGATTATTTTAAAGGATCGATTCCCTCCCACATAGATTTATTTAAGGATCTTCTTTTGGAATCTGAGCTTAAGCCAAGTTGTGTTGTTATAATTGTAATCCAACCTCGTCTCCCTGTGTTTATCGCGAGCAAACCTGATTCTGTCGTCCACTTATTGCTTCTACGAGAGCTCTTCGTAAAAGTTTTGGATATTGTTTTGTCGAGTGTAGGTTTGCTCTCCTAATGACCCCTCTGTCTCACTCTCTCTCTTAACCTCTGGCAGTAAATCAAAGGTTTAGCGAGTGCTAGAAAGATAAAATGTCTAAAGAGCAAGGGAGATATATCAGGCACCCCGGAGCAGGGGAGGGGGGGCTTTAGCACCCCACTTTTTGCCAGAAATGAAGGATATTAAGAGAAGAACCACCAGTAAGGCCCCTTTTTATTCGGTTTTAGCCTTCCCCCCACTTTTTTAGACCCCCACTTTTCTCAACGCTCCGCGGTGCATGTATATGAGAGACATGGAACGATCTTTACCTCATCTGACAACTTAGAAGATCAGGCCTTGAAGACATAAAGAAATCTTAGAGAAACATATAAGATCCATGGCAGTCCCAAATACCATCATTATCATTATGCAATTTGAGGGCATAGACACAACAGACACTGTGGTAAAACATCCCTGGCTATCAAGCCATATATCTCTTCTGTCCCATTAGAAATGTTCTCTTTCTAGCTGTCGCTCGACCTGCAATTTGGTGCCAAAGGTTAAGAGCGAGAAAGAGAGGTGATAGAAGAAACGCTATAGGCAATGTTGATGGCAGCAGTTGCCGGGAAAGAGGGAATCGCTTTATAGTGATTGGCTCCTTGGTTGATAGGGCTAAGGAAGAGATTATATGGGAGGTCTCTTTCGAAGGAAATAGAATATTACGAAAAACAATCATTTATTAGTGTTAACATAAGGGGATCGGCTGGTCCCCTTCTTCTAAACCTTTCAGACTACATGCAGTAGCTGATTACGCGAAGTTCTCTGGAAATGTGACCTTGGGCTTTTTGCTTTTATAGCTTAGAACTCATTTACCGTTCCTGTGCACTGGAACGTCTTTAATGGCGAAACCCTTGTCAATTTGATGCCAATGTG
Source organism: Rhopilema esculentum (assembly GCF_057945365.1). NCBI lineage: Eukaryota > Metazoa > Cnidaria > Scyphozoa > Rhizostomeae > Rhizostomatidae > Rhopilema > Rhopilema esculentum. The sequence continues at coordinate 2,090,573 of NC_142826.1, read as the reverse complement.
TGGTATCGCCTTATTTGATGGCATCTTGAAAATGCCTCGTGTGGTACCACCTGATAAAAATAAATTCAGAAGAACCTTTTCTGTTGCCTTTTATCAGTAAATTTGAGGTTTTGATGCGTTATTAAAGATTCATTAATTATGTTACATTATTGTCTTCTCATTTAATATCGATACAATCAAATATTCAAAAGCAGCAACAAAGTAACAATTTGCATCGTATCCCAACAGTAGAAAGTTGTAGATTTATTTGATTATGTATTTTGTTAAGTAGCAATGTTTCAAATTCCATGTAATTTGCTTGTAACTTTCCCTTTTTAAAAGTTTGTTATCTCTTTCATTCAAGTCACCATATACAGTCTAAGTATAATCACTTTGTTTACAATGCTTTTTCTTGTGTGCTGTATTTCTTCTTCAATATTAATAAAGTCCATTCTCCTTGTTCGTTTACTAGACCACGCAGAATGTTTTAGGCGCGCCTCAATTCTTGCCATAAACGAGGGGTTGCCAAAATTGTCACTATCAAAGGAGTCGATAAATTTATGTTGGTTGTTATATAGTATAAACTCTGTGAGTTTTAGTAGTATGAAAAGAAAATACTCTCTTCGAATAATAACAAGATCTGTAATTTGAATGTGCACCTAACGTGCTCGCATGCTTGCTTCTTCTAGTTGCTCCTTTTACCCCTGTGTTCAATACACAACATACGTCATTACAACATCTAGATATTTTTGTTTATGTCTGCGAGGTCGATGAAAAATACAGGATTCCATGAAGAAGTCAAGGGTTCAAATACTTGTTGGACCTTTGCCATAAACAAATCCACCGTCTATAAACGTGTCTTCCGTCCACATCAAAACGTTTAAAAAAGAATGCCAAACGCTTCATCTTCTCCTAAACTGAGCGAGTGGGTCTGCTGTAAAATTAATTTTGACCATAACAGAGCGTCGCTAGAATATAAATCGTTCAGAAAATCAGTGGGTGATTCGTTGGTGTTCGTGTCTGGATTCAGCAATTTCTGCGGAAAACAAGTAATAACTTGCAAAATAACACTTCGTACAGGCATGTTCCATCTAAAGTATTTCGCTGTTTCGATGTAGCTATCTTTTTAGCCAGCTGCTCAAAATGAGACTTGGACACCTACTTAAATTAGAAAAAGATTGTAATTCCAGCAAGTATTTCAACAACAACTGAACTGCTTTGTGGTGATGACGAGGATAGATTCGAAAAATTTCTCAGCGTCTATTTCTGAACAGCTTGTTCGTGAATAATGTAAATCAAAAGAGCTAGATTTGAACCGCTTCATCGAATTTTCAAGCCATGATAATTTAACGGCTAAGAATAGTATTCAAACACAGATTTAGGAACAAAGATTGCAACAAATTGATATCCAGTAATTTCGGAAGCACTATTGAATGAATCTTGCTTTCCATATGATTCCCAAGGCCCGTCTCTTCTTGATGTTTCGTGTTTTAACAACACAGTGTGTCGTTCTTGTTGAATAAACGTTCCTCACAAGATTGAAAAGCCTCAATCTTGTTTCACGTAGAAGTTGCAAACATACTATTTAAATGTTCGCGCTATTCTCTAACTAACAGTTGGTAAGTGTATACTGATTTTGGGTCAGAGTTTTACAACTGAATAGTACTATCTTGACCTTTGTCAAGCCACTGGGCTGATTTATCAATACTTTCATCGATATTTTTTAAGTTTGTTACTCCTTAACCGTCACCATTTCTGCATTTACCTTAGCTTTCTTGCGGAAACTTAACCAATTGATATTCCTGCTTCACGAGTTCATTTAGAACCGATCTCTGCTCTGTTGTGTTTCTTAGAGGCAATTCTTATAACTACGTCCTGCTTTAGCAAACACAGAATTTACTACCACGCCTCTTCTATTAAGGAGCTAATTGCTATATAAAGGTGAGACCGGCTGTGTATTTAGTTTCGAAAGCTATCGCCAAACCGAGGTTATATTGCCATCTTTATTTGATGAAGTTTAAGCAGCCTTTTCGTCATTAGATTTGTTCAGTTGCCCCAGGGCTAGCCTTGTCGGTAAAAATTTCAAAAGTCTTATCTGCATACTTCAAATATGATTTAATCTTAACGATTTCAAAAATCTGACCCTTTAACAGTACTGAGATTTTCGCTCAAATTAAAGTGATCGGAAAGAGCATTGACTTGTCAGGGTCAGCAGTACTCCAGTGCTTATGTGGTGCTCTGCAATCCTCAGGGATTCACCGCCATTGTCCTGCCACAAGGCGGTCTATCACTCCGGCGCCAAGTGTTTCGGATCCAAGGCTATCCGCTTTAGTCGCTTCTGTGCAAGATAACCGTAACCGTCCTATGCAAAAATGGTTAGTGTTTATTAACCATAGCTCAAACACTGTAGCAGGAATTAGCATTCTGATTGCACTTGTGCTAACCCTGTTACAGGTTACGTTCCAGTGTTGTGCTAGTTACAGTAGGGCCTTTTATTGGATCATTAGAGGGCCTGGATGTCCAAAGCACCTAGCAGCCTATGCACCTTGTTGTTTCAAGCACTGGGATTCCCGTTCAAGTAACAAAAATTGCAGCAAAGTTGATATTGGTACTCTGCTAGCACACGAGAGACACGTGAGTGGAGCAGTATTCTTGTTCACTTTCTTAGCTTTGATACTCAATATTTTTAAGAGGTTATCGACTTCACAAGGGTGGTATAGTGCTGGTTTGGGGGGGGGGGGGGCGAAAAATGACAGTGTTCTGCTTCTTGCTAATGTCTTTCAAGACATTTCGTCAAGAGCGCTTTTTTTCTTGTCAAACACCCGCACCCCCTACTTGTTCATCACAAATACTTCGTTTGAAAGTTTTTGCCAATTCATTACAGAGTTTAAAAGGGATTGGTATCTAGAGCATACGAAAGAGAACGATAATCATGCGCTGTTAAAGACAAAATAAAGATATCTTTGGTCTTACTTCCCTAATCCAGGAGAATGTCTTTCAAACGGGAACGTAACATGTATAAACGCATTCCTTAATCTTTCACATGGTACTATAAAATTCGTCTCGCTTCTCCTGTATGCTGTATTCCTTAAGGTCTATTAGGATTCTAAACGTTCCATTAACGTTCTTAGAAGCCGTTGAATATCTACCATTAGCAGGCATCGCAGAATCACCGTATTGCTAAATACAAATCGCACTTAAGAAGGGCCAAATTATGCCTATCCTCCAAAAAATCTTGACAGATGTACGTTGGTCGATTAACCCGGTTTCCTTTGCTGTGGAATTATATCCCTGATGCACAATTGGGTCACGTGAGATGTTTTACCAAATCAAAGATGGCCGCCTCCTGTTCAAATCCTTCTTTTCTGTTGGTTGGTTTTCCTTATCATGCTTGCAGTTGCTTTGTCTGTAATTCCTGTCTGAAGGCAGTATAAGATTAGCGAACCATTTTTCATTCATCGATTCTCGTCTGTTGGCCAGTGACCATCATGAATTATTTTTACTAATTAGATCCATTGGTTCATCCCTGACTTTAATTACATCCAATCCGCTAATTCTTTTTCGTTCGCTTGGCCGTGGCACATTTCATTCAACTGTCTGTTGGGTTGCTGACCAAGATAGCTAGAGGTAATTTCTAGATTCTATTTTAATCTGCGAAATCGTTACATTATTTGCTACCATCAATAGTCTTTTTTGTTTTTCCAATGATTCGGTACTTTGCCTTCTCCCAATCGTATCAATGATTTTCTTTTATCTCCTCCTTACATTGCTCCTTCTAATCTGACGTTGTAAGTCAGTCATTAGAGAAGGGAACTTTCTAATGCAGAGATTACTTGCTTTTCGATAAACTTTGTTTTTTTCAGATCTCATTTTAAACAGATCTAAAATTATTTCTTATTTCTATTATTTTAATACTTAATCATCTTAATACGGTTGTCTCGGATGCTGCAATTATGGTGTAAAATATCGTACCGCCGCTGTTATATTTCTCATTAAAACAGTTGTATATTAACCTTAGGACAAAATTTCATCTGGGACTTCGCTCTTAGGCTCAGAAAAGACATGTGGATAGCGAGCAATTTGTACATAAGAATATTTAGAAGATCTTAAATTAACGAGACCTTGTAAGTATCTCCGAAAAGATGCCAGCTATTTTGTGCTAAATTGCGCGGCCTTTTTCTGATAACCTCAGGAAACAAGCACATGGAACAGGTGCAAATGCTTTGATGCCTTCATTATAAGTGATTTTCCAATATGCATTGCTTACGTCATAATTTGTGAAATTTTGTAAACATCCTGGACAGGTTTGTTCGTAGCGGCTGGGGATGCAATTGTTTTGTTTAATGGTTTTTAGTACGTACAACCGTATTAGAGAGTAGTATCCATCAAACTACGCCCTTGTTGTTCTGAATATCGTTTGTTTTGCTCTTTTTGCTCCCCTCTCCTCTTCCTTTGATTGATGTCAACAAGAAACGACATCAATACTATGTTTTTGATATGTACTAGAGAATAACTTCTTTTACTGTTTCTTTACCTTCAGCTCCATTCCTAAAAATAATTTTGCATTACATTTTCCTGTTCTTTCAATACAATTTGAGTTAACATTTCTTAACAAAGTGTTTTGTTCTATGGTCTTCTTAATGGAGTTCTAAATCGGTTTCTGTGTTCCCCAGAATATGTTTTAGCAGGATTTCCCTTTAAAATGCCCCGGTATTCATTCACGAGAAAAGCCATGACCTTGCTCGACCAATACTTCATTAACACAAGGCGCATGTTGATATTTCCTTGATGTTTCGTGATTTCCTCCTCAAACAACTGTAAGAGAGCTTTCTAGTGTAAGAAAAGGTTTTGCCTACGCCGCACTTGTTGGTTACACAAAGGTTTTTTCAACCACAATTCTCACTTCACTTTTCTATTTTGAACCCTGATTCGTAATCATTTTGGGTTGTCTTGCACATGGCGAGAAGCTGAAGGGGAAGGCTACAAAAGGGATCTATCAGAGTTGATGTGCCCAGTCAATGAACGTTAAGCTCTTAAAATATAAAAGAAATTGGATGTATTAAACAAGGAAGATTGACATTAATGCCGATTTAATGAGGTCTTATGTTTTATCAGCCTTCTTTTTAAGTCTAAAACCCTTTTAAATAACCACAATTTTATCTCATCATGCTTTTAAGAAACCATATGTTTCGTGCTATTTCAACTTTAAGCAAGAAAACTAGGTTACATCATCTGAACAAGGGATTTACAGTAAAACATCAAATTCGAGTCACGCATTTTTATGCATGGATGTTGAAGATGGTATTGTTTTGTGAACCTGAAAATTACATCTTGTTCTACTGTTAGTAATGGGATCTGTGTTTGTTGTATCTTCCTAGCTCAATGATTTTGTTCTGATGGTTGATAAGGGCCATATTTGATTGCCTTTTCTTCGCAAGTTTAGGATTTCAATTTAGATTCGGTAAATTTTGCATTAAAAATACTCTTGGTACCGGACTATTGCCGTAAAAATGCGAACGGGAGATCTAAGCATTTTACTGCGAGCGGCAGCAATGATTTGCTGCAAGATGCAGATTAATCGACCGCCTTACTGTGGATTTTACCTGCCCCTTTATTGACTGGAAAGCGATTCAGAGCTTCTACAGTATATTTGAGGATTGCATGGAGAAGCGGCCTTCGATTTCTCAGAAACTAGGACATTAATCTTCTGCTTACCTAGAGTTCTTATGCTACCTTTATTCTTTGAGGAGTGTTGTACACGAACTACTTTAGTATGCTATGATTCCCCTTTCCTGCGCTTTCTTAAAATCTTGCATCAGTAAAAACGGTACATGATATAACAAATCTGAGTCTCGATCAAGCTCATGTGGCAAATATCGAAGAGTTTCATCATTCAAATGGTCATCAATAAACCGTTTTCCTCGTTGCCGTGATAAGAGTTTTTAAAATGTAACTTCCAGATGTTTTTATATACATGACATTAAAATATTAAAAAGTACAAATTTTTAAATGCTCAGAATGGTTATCTGCTAAATAGAGATATAGTCCAACTGATTATTCAGATTCCCCTCACTGTAATGAAGAGGAGCCCCACGCGCTCGGCCCACTTTTGAATTAGCCCCCCCCCCCACCCTTTACATTGTGGTAAAAGAATGGTTTTGTAACGGTTATCCTATATTAAGCATCCTAATCCGTAATTATTAGGGATTTCTTGTTCACGCGAATTCAGAATAGCGTTTGCGTTGCATGTCTCCCAGAAGGCCATATGTGCTTTTTCGTGGGGTTGTTATCTTAAGCTGAAGCAATTCTGTGGAGGCTATATCGATCTAACACATTTCAGTTTCTTAAGACGTCTTTGCCACAACTCTCTTTAAAACTGCCTAGTTTTTAAACAGTTTTGTTGTATTTTCCAGAATTTCGAACAAATCCTTATTCTGACCCCTCAGTCTTTGATTCACTACAATACGTTGTGAAAATTCTATAATCAAATAAGGGCGATTCTTTCTGATCCACGAAATGGTATCGTAGTTAGGCGTGTTAAGTCGCCTCTTAAAATTGTTAGGATGATGCTCCAGAAAAGATTTGCCTTGGAGCAATGACTGAAGAATCTCCTTTTGTGCGAATAATTTTCAATCAGCAGAGGAAATCCTTGCACATATTTCCCTTCGGAAGGAAAACTTGTTCATCAGTTACTTTGAAACAGTTTCCCTCTGGTTAAGACACTTTGTGAAAGTGAAGTTTTTGGTAACCGATAGGGAGCACCTCCATTAAAATCGTTTCGTATTGATATAAAAAATATCCTATAGTCTGCGTCATGTCAGTGCCTCCCACGATTTTTTAAACGCAAAAGCAGCAATAGAACGAATGCAGTAACAATATATTTCGATGAGTTTCACCAACATTGCGTTGCAGCTGTAAGAGGCCCTTGAATGACGTTGTTCACAACTTGGCATACAGAAGTAAGATTATCTATATGCATTCATCGACTTGTGATCATTTAAGTCAAGAAACTTGCCGTTCATACATTGCTCTTGTCTTGGAAGGAAAGGGGCCACGTTTTTAATAGAATTTACAGCAAAATAGTTCCTTCCCTCCCAAAATTACATTTCGTTTTCCACTGAACTTTTGCCAAACTGTTAAACTGCTCTTTCCCAAGCATATAAGCATTTCCCAAGCAAGACTCGTTTAGAAATCAAGCCTTTTTAATTCCGCACCCCTTTCTTTCTTTCTTCTATCCTCAACCACCGCTTTTGTCCATTTCTTGACACTCATGCTTTTCACGGCGCAAGAAACAATTGCTCCTGGGCAGCGTCGATCACCTACGTGGCACATGTTTTCACACGGTGGTTTCCTCAGATAATTTGGTCCTGATTCTTAGCTATAATTAGAATTGATTATGATGTGATCGAAACCTAGAAGATGAATTGGTTCTTTTGTGTTTGTTTTACATTATTTTACCACTCATCGCTTCAGGACAGACGTCTGCTAAACCGTATTTATTTATTTTACGGAATCAAACCCTCTTCCTTGTTGTGATTCTCATTCACGTATCCGCCAATGATTTCCTCAGTCCCGTGCTATCCTGTTTTCATCATTGTTAGTGTATTCTCTTCCGCATTGAAATAAAAAGCAGTGACAGCGCCTTTTCACGGAGAACAATTCTAGTGTATCTTTTTTGTTTTTACGTTCGTGAATACAGTGCTTTCATGCGAAAAAATGGTTGTATTTAGCTTGAAGCCAGCAGATATCCACTTGTGCGGTGGAGTTGAATATCCCCTTTGATATGAATGAATTCAGTGATAGAGTGGCATGAGGCGTAGAATTGGGGGAGCGAGCCTTAGAAGACCACCAATTACTCCCAAAAGCACTAAGACAATTAAATTTATCTTCGTGATTTTGTCCTAAGCATGCACACTTTCACAAGACTGTAGTTAAGTTTATAAGAATATCGTAATCAATTTGATAAAATTTGATAAAATTTTAGAATAAATCAAGAATAAAGGGCAGGCTTGAAATTTGCATGACTCAAAGTGAGATTATTTGTCTATCTGGGTTTTTTCTCACAGATTGTTAACTACCTTGAGTGCTTTTAAACAAATAAGAAGGTCTTATTTTCATAAGTAAATATCTTTCTTTATACCAGTAAAAAACTTTTGTTTTAAGTTGTGGTGGTTTCTTGCAAAAACAATTTGGCATTAACTTAGGCCTAGTATCGAGAATTCGGAAGAATATCGAGGCTAAAAGAATTAAGGTTTTCTTATTAAAAGGGTCTACTGAAACTTCTAAATGAACCCCCAACACAGAATATCCTGCACAGTTACTGGTGATGCTCGGGGTACAGCCCCCAAAACAAACTCATTTTCATGCCAATATTTCTGTTTTTCTCAAACCATCAGTCAAATTGAAATTCGTTTCCTCATCTGAATTAGAGAATATTATTGGTTGGATTAATGACGGCAAGTGCTTTCGCTATCCCGTGGGAGAACACTCTTTTATGTTTATTATTTCGCTTATTTGTTTACCCTATTTTCGTTGACGCGGAAGCGACTTTCAAATAGGCCAAGCAAAACAGGAATATCGCTTATGAATTGTTGTTCAGTGTTAATCTTCGGTCACATCTTGGCGATCGGTTGCCCAATTTGGATTTGCTAGGATTGCTTCATATGTGGTAAGACATTGCAGTATTTTTTCCTTTTCTTTTTAAAATATCGATCATAAATCAGAATCGTTTTACTTATCCAATTTTGCTTTATGTTTCGAAGACCAGTTGAAATCGCTTTGGACTCTTTCACCTTTCAGGGGTTTATGATATAAACTTATTCTCGAGGCTGTTTCTCTTTAGATATGATAGTGTAAACGATTACAAATTTTGTAATGTGCGAACGAAGCGCAAGAAACGCCTGCTATTTTCCTTTTCTTAAGTAAGAACATCAATTAATCATAGCCTGATATACCCTGGTTGGTTAGTTCTTAGCCCCAATGAAATAATTCGAATTTCTAACAACTCCAAATTGAATTCTGACATCTAAAGGTTTTTGAGTTTCAATATGATTGTTATTAAAGGGGTGCTGCGAAATTGCGTTTAGCTGTTGTATCGACAAAGTATTGTTTAAGTTGTATCTTCCCAAAAACTCTCAATGAAGCTAGTTTGCTATATCCTCCCGTCCTGCTAAAAAGCATTTTGCGCAACTCTCTACATTCTCTTCCACGTTTTTATATCAATTTATATTGTACTTCATTATTCTATCAACTCGTGGCACGATATTTCCGTCGAGATGCGCTTTCTAGATTATATGTGCTGCGTTTTTGCTGTGCCGCTGTCTTGCTTGATCATCTACGCACGTGTGATATCACGAACGAATATACCTCTGGGAAACGATGACAATAGCCCGGTCTCCTCTTATCGTCGCAGCATTTTCCTCTTGGCTGTGAAAGGGGGATATAGGCCCATCTTTTACATGGGAGTGAAATGACTTGTTTAGCTAAATTATACGTGGTTTTTAAAGTGTATGATAGCTATTTTTATGATTTCTGCCACTTTATTGTCAAGAAACTGCGTGAAATGTCCTTAAAAGCGAATATTATCAAATATGAATTTTGTTGTTGTATGTAAGTCGATATAAGTAGTGAAAAGAAGGGATGATGGAAGTGTGGACAGTTACAAAGCTGTTTGCCCCCACTTAAATGGTGTTTATCTAGTTCTAAGTGCTGGTTTGCATTTTCTATCCGTTACGAGTAACGTTTGCGAAGACCCATAATGATAATATAAATTTCTCCTTGACTAAACTTTTACCCTTTGTAGCCACTCTGCAAGAAAACAATCAACCGATAATCCTCTAGAAAATATTTACAGCATAGTTAAACCAAGATTAAGGTTATTTGTGTACAGGATGTTGTATTCGCTGCAAATCATCAGCAAATACAGCGATATTCTGACGCAAACATTTACCCCTGTGAAAAAATGGGAAGTTGACCTAAAAAACTCGCTTGACGATTGACAAACTAAGAGTTTGTCACTCGAAATGTTGTCATGGGGCGGAGCTTTTGTTTTCGCTGAACAAGAGATATCAGCAGAGGCTGTCATTTGATGGTGCTTATACCAAGTGTGATTTCCTTCCAGCGTATCGTGGTTGTTTGCATGTTTGTAATGCCAGTTAGAAAGGCATCGTAGAAAGTGGACAGGAGAGACGTGTTATGAATAGAAAAGTTATTTGTACGTGTATACACAGAGTGTTTTGAGCTACAGTTAAAGGTCTAAGCCGTGCCACAGCATTTGCAGATAAAAATACTGCACTACAAGGGAGTCGAAACATGAGGAGAGGCAACGAGGTATTTCAATGAATCGATCGCTTTTGAACCGCAAAAATGCCTTTTTGATTTGATATTTTTCTGACGATTAGCAAACATAATATATACAAACATCTTTATGGAAAATATAATCATTTTCGTTTCTTTATAATTATAATCATGGAATTGTAATAAAGTTCGGTATTGAAATTTCCAACTAACGCTGCTGAAGTTATTGGCCTAATTTCAATGTAGGAAGGAGTAAAAATACATGATAGTTCAGAGTAGTTTAGTAATGTTTTCTTGCTTGCGTAAAACACACCTTGACTTTGATATGCCGATATAAATATTTTCACCATTTTTGTTCATCTACCTTTGTTTTTGCGTAATCCCTGTAACTTTGGCAGTATCCAAGAAAGATATTGATCGCCAATCGAAAAGTAATATTTCTACTGTAATATTTTGTGTTCTTGCCAAGTAACGTAATGTTACACATTAATGGCCATCTCATAACGTACTGTACACAAAATTGCAGCATCGTTATAAATGATCTATGAAAACTAAGGCAACGATCTTTTGTACCCGGAATGCAAGGAAATTAAACGGAGCTAAATGAAATAATACCGGAGAAATATCTTTAAAAAATTGTTTGCAGCTTGGATTGATCTATATAAAAAAGGAAGCAAATTTATCTCCTTTCTGCAGCTTTGTAATGTTTTTATAAGCTCGTTAATAACGCAGTCGTTATCTTTCGTTAGCTGTCCCGAATCTTCCAATCTCGGGAAATTCAGTCTATGTTGATATTCCTACTTTCCATTTTCTGCTTTCAATTTCCAGACACCAATATGCGACATTAGTTTTGCGAGAGAGTCGACTTAGCCCCTTTCTGTATAGAGCATAATCCCAGTGTTTTTTAACAAGGGATTCGAGGAAAATTACTCCTAAGCACGTGCTGTCATTCCTGTCAAGTTGATCTTGACGCTACGTTGACACTGTCAAACCTCAGAATCAATGTGCGGTTGTGCTTGGTGCATCCAGTCATAAATTCACTTGTAATTTGCAATTAATTTTGAATTAGCTTTTCTCTGATTCCTTTTAGATGGCCACAATCATACCACAGCAGAGGCAAGGCCGCTCGGCAGCAGAGGCATTGCAGATGTCGGCATCACCTTGCAGCCTGTGCGCTGCCAGGCTTTTGGAACTGAAAAGGCAGGCAATGAAGGTGATGATGATCGAATACCACAAGTCAATGCTGAAGACGAGCGCTCCATCGGTGAGTTTTTCATTTCTTTGACAAATCAATGTTTGCCTCTGTGTAACAAAATTATTAATTCAAAGCTTTGTCATTTTCTATTTTTGTCTATTATGCATTGTCGCTTTTATTTAAGAACCTTTTTACTTTTGCATATTATTAACAATAGAGAAATAGCTTGCTTCTTTGTATTATCAAAATTTCTCTTCTTCGCTGTGATTGTGAAAGTGACAGCGAAGGGGTTTCCCAATTGCATCCTTCAATTGAGGTTTCATTCGAAGTAAGATGTTAAAGAACATCTTCGTTGTCGAGGAAGCTTTAGGTGCTTATCCATTAACAAAGCAAAGTGTGTGCTGGGGTCTTGGCGTAATCCTTCAGAACGAAAATCCCTGGAATGTAATAAGCAGGTTACCAATAAAACGATATTGATCTGAAGCAGAGGGCATGTTCTTTCATGTTAAATCCTTCGACAAGAACAGTCAACGATTATGAAATCGCCGTGATCTCATTTTCAGTCGAAGTAACTGCCATTATCATCAGCATCATCATTATCATCATTATCATTAAATAGCCATCATAATAATCATAACCCGTCATTACAATCATCAATCAACATGATTATCAAAATCATAAACGACATCGACATTGTCATAATCACATCCACCATACCGATTATCCGACCATGTTAGTTTTCGGAGATTGGGCCTTTTTTAAAAGTGGGATGACACCACAAGGTGGCTTTTCAACACCTAAAAAAACTACCATCGGCTATTTGACACCATTGCACCTTTTTGCTGTCAGTAGTTTTGTTCGACCTTTCTCTGTGATGAAACCCCTAGGGCGGATCACGATATTTCCTCTCATACACCTTCACGACAGATTTTCCATACATTGGAAACTTTAGATAATGCTACAGTGATAAACAGCTTTTCTAAGGTCATTAGGAAAAGATATTTTACTCGGCGAAAGCATTTTCTTACTTTAAAGGACCTTTGAACAATTCCTTCGATAAATTCTTTCGCCTTTACGTAATGCTGGGGTAAAACCAGGGATGTAGCGTGTGGGGGTTTACACCCCCAACTTTTAGAGAACTCGTTGGTAGAATTAAATTTCCAACAAAATATTAATGTTACAAAAGAATTTCTGTCGGTGAAATATGGTTTTGCATCTCTTACACCGCCCCCCGCAACCCCCCCCAGCGAGAATGGACACGTGACGCCACTTTGTAAAACAGAGGATTTTTGTCGAGGGACAGTTCACTCTTGAAAATAGCGTTCGCTGTTCTACCAAAACGAGAAGAATAACAGGGATTTTTGGCTGAAAAAGTTTTGTAGGCTTCTCCATTCCCGCTACGCCGGAACCCATTGGGTCCTGAACATACTGAAATTCAGTGGTCATGTTAGCTTTTTGTCTTTAGTCACTGCTTTTGAACTGCCATTGAACAAGCATTGATATCGTAAAGCAACTCAAGATTGCTTGAGCTTACAATGAATTCGTACAAATTGAGCATAAAGCCGCGACTTTAAACTGGGAGAGCGATTTTGCTCTCTTCAGGTCTCTTCCGTCAAGCAATACAGCCCGGATATCGAGCCACCAGGGCGCTTTGCAAGGGTGGCCAAAATCAGAACACTGCTAATTAGCCCGGTTCAAAAGAGACGGGCGTACGCAAGGAAACCATCTGACGATTTACACGATCTGTTAAAAGCTTTTTTGAATAATGGTCACAAGTCTGAGCACCACGCTCCACACTTGCTAGCTCAGTGTATAGACGTTTTGTGGCGTTTAAAGTTTGCACTTAGTAATCGTTGGTACTCATTTTACGAAAGCGGATACTAATCAGTAAAAAGGTACGATACGATCTTAACTCAAGGCTAGTAGGCTCAAGATAGAGTTTCAGTAGGAGTGGTATAGCTTAATAACAAATTTGGTTTGAAATGTTTGATGAAAGAAGACAGCCTCTTGTTTCAAACACTAAGTAGGTGATCAGTTCATTTACTGGACCCTTGTAGACGTCTGTGTGTCTGGTAAGTACTAAAGTAACTGTATTTTCATTTAGTTTCGTTTTATGTCTTTTGGTGTATGTCAATAAAACCTGATTGAATTCGCCACAAGATAGGGTGCAGAATCAAACATGCTTTTGACTTTTTCCGTCTACCGTTAAAATAAAACCGGGCACAGAACAGACTTAACCCGTCGTAAAGACTATCAATTTGTGCCAATTGGCTTGTCGTAGCTATTTTATAAGTATTACAGAGTTTGTTTCGACTAATTCAACTTGTGAATTTCGGTCAAATTTAAGTTTCATATTTAAATTACTTCCTATTTTCAAATTATTTATTCCAAAATTCTTACAATATCTACCACATGACTCTCAAATGGTAGCGGAATGTTTTAGCGTTTCTCGTCAAGAGATTGAAAGAGTTGCTAGAACCATTTCATTTCATTGGAGTATAATCAGTGATAAAATATTTTCACAGTGAACTGCCTGCGATGAATTCATCGTGGATGGCTTTCTTCCAGCCTCGGCAATGCTTCATGCTTTCTTTATTTAACATGTGAAACTTGTTGCTCCTTTTTGTCACAGCAGAGTACAAACATTATGCCCATTCATATTTTTGCCCGACTTATCACTTACTTCACAAATCTTGTGCACGTTTGTCATGATAAGCTGCTTTTGTTAAATTTATCTGTCAACCCGCTGCAATTTCCTCCTTTCCTTTTTGCAGCCCCAGCTCTGCTCTAAGATTTTTCAGATTGCTGTCTACTCTTGGAAAGTAAGACAATCTTCGGAAATTTCCCATTACACCTGGCGACTAACATTTTTATCGTCTTCCTATCATCAACTGAATTGTAATTTCATATTGGCTGTCAAAAAACTGTTTACAACGCTGTCTACATTGTTAAGCTGGTTTATAAACCCTTCTTAAATCAATGGAAATTCTGCTCATCTATATTCAATTAATTGCTTTTATATCGTCAAATATGTCTATGAACGCCTAACCGTTTAAAATCAATCAACTAAATCGCTCTTTACTGCTATTGCTAATTATTCTGATCATTAAACACGAATCGTTAATCATAATCAATGTCACCATCATCGACTCCGCTATTTTTCGTGTAATCAGTTTTGTCCACGTCATTTGGCTGTTACCATAGAGATTGCTGCCGCCCGCGCCAGTCCAAAAAGTCAACAGAAGCTATGACGCCAGCACCTACAACCGCAACAGCAACTTTTTACTGCCTTTCTGCGTTTTCAATGCCCGAGTAGATTTCCTTGCCTTGCAATAAATCTCTATGCTGGAGCTTCCTGTACTTTGTGCAGATATACTTGAGTTGCTGCTACAGAACGTGCATTTGTAAGATTTTTCAAAATCTACCCGCGGGACTTCGAAACATAATCACGTATGTATGATACGTCCACTATGCAAAATGGGACGCAGAGATCGAAACAATTATCAAATTTTTGGGGATCATTTGACTCCCAGCAAGTGGGGAATTTGGGTGCTTCCCATTCCAACCCCATCCTTGATATCATAGAAATTTCCTTGGGGAGGAAAGGTGAAAATTTGCCTTCATCTTTTCTTGGGTATAAGACTTCCTTTTCAGTTACCTTGCTGAAAAGTTATATAATGGGTCTCTCCAACGAATTAAATATTGTAGTTCTTATATGATCCTTTTGTTTCAAGACTCGTGGACTATTGAGATCATTCACAAAAGAGTATTGATGTTCTGACCGTCTAAAGGTTCTTTCTTCTTTTTATGCTACCAGCTTACTGTGATCAGTTGACTTGATTTTCGAATTCTTTCGGAATTTATCGATGAACCGGTGCCTTATCCTTCAAAAATTCCTTCATAATGACTGGATCAAGCTTAGTTATGGTGAAGATCTGCGAGTTATCTCCTCTTGACCCTTAGATACACCCTCGGTGTTACCATAAAACTATTCTATGCTTCAATCAGCATGCATCCCATGTTTTAAAATCTGTATTTTAGGAATTTTAGGGAGAGTCTATACTTGGCTTCCATTTTCTGATTTCTTTTATGAAGCTCCTTGTATTTCGATGTCATTTGTTATGTTGCTACCTCATGACCTCGATTTGGTCTCAAATTCAATCCTTCTCAACCAGGAATTAAGCATTTTAATTCTTGTTGGTCTTTTTATCCACGAGGCTCCTGTTTGCTTTCAGATCTAAGCCTCTCGCTGCAAATGAATACGAACTTCCTTTTCCTTTTACCACGCCAGGCGTTTTAGTATTTATAACTTGTAGTGCCCCAGCTTGATTCCAGTATTTTCTTCGAAACAGTAACCAACCTTACGCATTTAGGTCTAAAACCTACTGAAAGCCCCTCAACCACCCGTATTGTTGTTTACTCAAGAATTTTGACCTTTGTAACCAATCAGTACGGAGGAAAATCTCCTTAGTCAGCACCCTGCGGAGTGGGCCTACCCTTTCGCTTTTGATCCGCCTTTTTGCTAAGCAGATTTTGCTAATAACGTTGTATTTAAATTGTGCCTTGTCACTTCTGACCATCCTTTCGTTCTCGATTTTTTCTTGATGTTTTGAGGTTTTCATCTGACCATGACTGCGTGCAGATGTTCGGAGTATGGTAACTAGTAACGTGATGCGTGGCAGTAAAGTTGAGTAAAAAGGCGTCTTAAATATTGAAATGTTTATAAAGATTGGCGTTACAAAAGAAATTGCAATGGTATTCGCTGACAAATAAAAGAATACAAATCTGTTGCCCTATCTATAGAGGTCTATGCCGTTGTATTTTATCAAGACCACACCAGTGTAGACATTCTTGATAAATTTGAGATGGTGAACTTTCTGAGGACTTTAGATGTGTAGCGTCAAGTTGAACATCGTAATTCTGAATATTGGCTGTTGTGAGTGTCCTGTTATTGCAGATCTCTGGTGTATTTGAATGCAGTTTTGCACTACCAGCAATGTATAGCTCGATAGTTGTATGCAGAGAGCACTTGAGAGGGCAATCGTCGCCTCGCGGTTATTGCGTCATAGTAATGTTTCAATGCACGTAAACATCAAAATATGACGATGTAGACACTGAAGGAAAGTCACTTATGTTGACAGAATATCGTCGAGAGCAATTTTATAACGAAGCCCTGATTTTAAAAAAAATGACCATACTGTTAAGTTTTTTGCAATAGAGACAGATATTGAGTTTGTTATTGGAAGTGGAAAATTGCTGTAAATTCGCCCCTCATTTGCAAATGTACTTCCCCTTTGCTTGTTTTTGATACCCCCATTGCAGTTTCGTAAGTACAAAGGACTTAAGAAAAAATCTCTCAGGTTGATAAAGGGTTATTGACCGTGAAAGAAATTGCTTTCGTTTAATCCCGTCTTTACTGCTCGTAATACTCATGCATACACTCGATTACTGGAAATCAATGAGATCTGTTTCGCGGAAATTTCTACATGCATTCACTGCTTGTAGACATAAACCTAGAATTGCCATACACGGTTATTCTTTACCTCAATAAAACTCTCCTTTTGTCAGAAATTAAACAGACAATTTGTACTTTTCATTAGCATTTGTTATTTCCGATGTTTTAGCACGTCCAAGATTATCAGTGATACCGGATTCGTAGTATGAACGACGCCGGAAAATTTCTGCAACCGCGATTTTGTCGGCCGCGTCCGCAATCTTAACAAGGCCTTATCAGAGACACCGCTTCCTTGAAACGATCATTGACAGAAAATTATTGTATTATTTACCCTTTGAAATTAAAATTGTTTGTAATTAAAGGTTAATTACGTTTTGTAATAGCTGCCAAAGTATTCCATACACAAAGTTTCACCCATTCATTCATATTTCTGATGCGTACAAAGTTTGGTTCGCGTCATATTTTTACAACTTTCTTGTACAAAGACTCCATTGTTCGCCGACTGCTATTTCCGATACAGAACATACTGCATTAGCTAATGGTTGGCAAATATAGAACATGAAGTATGATCGATATTCTGGATGGGATGTAACCACTGTGATTGAGGTCGTGAGGTTTTTTGCTAGCAATGGATTTTAAGGTGGCCGGTTTCGACTCGTGAGCTTGGATTTGGTGGATATTTGCGAATTTGTTTGTGGTTTTCTATCATTTGAAATTGATCTCAAGTCTTCCACAGCACCACAAAGTTCAGCGATTTCTCAGGAATACATCCAGACACATGCCAAGTGATATTTTGTTTCCCTCTAGGTACAAATTTCGGATTTTCGTCCGTTCTATTTTTCGCTGATGTCCATTTAAATATAGCGTTCTTGCGTTCAAGCCTTGTTGGCTAACCCACGTGAGGTTTGAAAGTTTTTCGAATCCTAACCCGATTAAGTTTCTCAAAAGGAAACGTTTGCAACTAGAAAATTCGCTTTTTTTATTCCAAGGACAGCCTTCTTACGTATTTTGTCTGTTTTAGGTTGGATCCTTGTTCTTAGCCGTTTACGAGCAGCTGCGTCTACCAGACAGCTACAGAAGCGCCATTGAACGCGATCAGTGCGAACATTGCTCGACCCATGTTGAACTGCTTAAACGCGAAGCGGTCTTATCCTTGCACTCGGTCAGCATTGCACCGTTTTTGCCGAAGAACCTGGTCGCTGCATCGAAAAGCATGAGTGGGGAACAAGCTTTGAATTCGCCGCAGAGCAAGCATCGTCCTGCTGACCAAAGTGTGCACCAGACCGCAGAAAATATGGATGCAAGAAAGTGTAAGTGGTTTTTGTTATCTTTAGTAGATTTCTTTCAAGGGTTTTTATGTTATCATCTGTCACAGAGAACAAGATGGTACTTTTTCTCAGAAAATCCAAGTTAAGCGGGTGATACTAGCAGAAGGATCTTTACAAGCAATATATATGCTTAGCAATCCACCCAAAGTAGTTTACATGCATACAAAATGCAAGCAGTAAAACATAGTCAGTTGTTAATTTCTTTGCTTTAATCTTCCAATTCAAAATCTTTAAAGGTTGCTGTTTTTGCTTCTGGCTAATTTGTAGCAGCTCGTTATCCTGAAACGCACCAGATAGTTTTGAGGTGAAGCTTATCACCCATGCCGGAGGCCTCAAAATTCTTGATAGATTTCCAAGAGCTTATCAAATATTGCCAATTTGCATCTTCCCACGAAAACCAGTGTTTACTAGATTTTCCGTGTTCCTTAGGCTGAACGATATACACCAGGCGGTTTTAATTCCAGTCTGGAATTCTTGCTTCAACCAGTCAACCATTATTGTTGTCTTTGTAACAGGACCAAACGAACACTCTGCCATTACGACAGTACACATAGAGGGCATAGTGTGGGAAAAGTTTGCAACCACTCTTTGGCAAAAAGGCTTGTGCAAAAGTATTTGGCAGGTCGGGAGCTACTATTTTTCTTTAGGGGGGGGGGAGGGGAGGGGAGGAGACTCATGCCACTACAATAATCCTTTATTCGAAACGAACAGTCACTTATCCTCCTATTTGCCCCAAACAATCTTGTCCCTCGAATAACTCTCTCTTCCTACGGTTCTGATTTGGGCCAAGGCCCCTTGGCCTGCTTAACACTGCAAATGATACTTCTTTTTGTTGTTCTCAACATCCATGTATCAACATTGAATCACAATCTATGCATCAGCCAATCATTGCTCTGTTTCATTAAAAGCTGGCCATTATCTTTAGATCTACGCGTTCTCTTCACATTTCACCTCTTTAGCTTATTAGATGTGAGTTTCTTGCAATGAAGCCGACTTTCACGAAAGCGAAAGAAATTCAGTGGACATGCTTATTTAACTTCGATGAATAGACTATAGAGCACAGATACACCCCCCCCCCCCTCACCATATATATGCTAAGGAAACACATCAAAGGAAGGGATGTTAACAGTCGGACTGCGTATACTTGTAATTTGCCCTTTCTTGGTTTTTTCTGTTGATTGCCCAATCACGGGAAAGACAGGCCAACGGAACGGGGACAGATTGCCCCCGGCCCCGAGCTGAGAGGGACGCCAAATGTTTATAACAAAGCTTCTCACAATAACAACAACAATAGCAATCAAAACTTTGATGACGTCATCATGGGCCAAATCTTAATTTTCCCCATGTTAAAGAAAAGTTCTTGGCAAGTCTGGGTACAGTAGGGGGCAGACACGTTTGAATGTTCTTTTTGATTGAAAATATGTAAAAGCATTTTTTATTTATTGTTCCAACAAAAGAATTCCTGCGCTTTGAATACTGTTTAAATCATTAGAAAGAAATTGGCATTTGATATCTGTAATTGGTCATTAGGGGTCGCTTATTATGCACTTGTACCTCATGGTGCGGGCAAGAATGAAATTTAAATGAATTGGAGGTGTGACTTGTTAATTGATTCGTATGGCAGATTTATCGGCTAACGGTAGATGAAATATGCAGGCCAAAATACGTGATGTTATCCGCAGAAAACCTAGTACCCTCTTTCTGTTGCTGTAGCTGAAGCAAAGTTCATTGTAAGTAAGTTTTCTAGTTATCGCTAACAAGATTTCATTTTAAATAACGTATGCATTTTCACTGTTTCGATTTATTGCGGAATCTTCAATGTAAACTAGCACTGAGTTTGGCGTTCCTTTCATAACCTCAAAGAAACATTTCTATCTAGCCTTAATACGTAAGACACAAACTTAGCTAAATGCTTCATCCTTAGAAAGTTATCGTGATCATCCCTCACGGAACATAATATTTTATTGCTTATGACATGCTTGAGGAAGTCATCTATTAGGCCTTTATTCGTAATAAACTGTTTCCTTTTCTAATTTAACGTCTTCTGTTCGCTTCATGGATCTATAAACGCAATTCATTGTGGTAATTACCAGATCTTCACGACTTTTCATTCACCCTGTTCGGCTGCCTACAAGGCTTCATTGAAATTTGTTGCTTCACAACGCGATATTTCATTGAAATTCACCAAGACTTCTAGAAGGCATGTCCACGTGGTGATAGTAGTGTGAAGGCGTAATGAAATTACAGGTAAGAGAAGGGACTCAAAGTAAATGGTGCAATTCTTGGTACTTAGTTTAGGGTGATTTTTTGGCACTTATCGTGGTCAAGCATTTCTATTCGTGGCTTTGGTATTAACTTTTTATATGTCTTCTGATTTTGTGCTCAATTATATCACTCTTCCTTTATTTGCCATTTTATATTATCGTTATATCAAACTAACGCTTTTTTGATGTGAAGAACAGAAATTTTCGATTGTCTTCAGTGACGTCATCTTCTTAAATCAGGTTACACTCTTGTACTTTCAACTTGCTATTCACTTGTCACGTGATTTTAAAAGCCTGCCAACTCTACTTTGCTCTGTTGAAATTATCATACTTGTTTTATTTGCTCTTTTGTCTCCGTTTTGAGTGAAGTTGTCTGCTTTTTGGGTATTTTACACCCTAACGACCCCAGCAGATAACTAATACAAAACCGAATAACGGCCTGTTTGCTGTCTACTTATAAACGGAAAAGAGATTTCATTTGACAGGTAAATGCAGAGAACCACATGATGAAGCAGTGGGTTTACAGAGAATGAGCTCAGTTGCTTGATTGAACTCCATATTGGGGGTATTTCTGTTCTCTGTGAAGAATTTGTTAATAGGAAATCTAATTACACGCATCTACCTTTCTGCCTGTTAAAAACTACCTTGCATGATCTCTCGCTGTTTATATTTCAGGCTTGTGAAAAGGAGAACTTAGCTTCTCATTGAACGCCATTTTGTATGACTTTCGTTTTTCTAAGCAGTTATTCAAGATACAACATCTATGTCTTGTCGACACCCAAAATATACTTCTCTCCCTGTTGCGTTCAAAGGGAACCTGGCTAGATTCAACCACTGAACATCGAGAAAAAATATTTACACCCCCTGTTGAATGAATCAGTTGTTTAAGAGCCCCCGTGTACATATGATTCAGTTGTCAGTGACGTCACAGAATAACAGTAACAAACTGTGTTAATTGTTTACCCAGAATATAAAACAGCAGGTTGGGCTTGGGAGTCTTTGATTTTTGCTTATCGCAACCAGAACGACGGTGCTAAAAATACGAATAGATGTCTTGAGCTGCTTTTCTTCCATTTCAGCGATGGCTGCACCCAAAACAGCCACAGCTCACGCCGTCGAAACGCTTCAAAGAGAGAATAATCATGTTAAACGTGGAGGCATGACAGTTGCACCCAATGACATGCAACAACAAGGAGGACAAGCTGCAGCAATATTCTTTGCCAAGTACGTTGTAATCTACATTGTCTTTGTTACCTAAGTGTTTTGCTGTTCTTCATGTAACCAATTTGAGCGACTTCTTTCTCAAAGGTTCGGGCTGGATCCTTCCATTCTTTTGTCTCTGTTCTCAACAAAATTCTGCGTGGGTCTACGAAGGGCGAGCCAAACGTGAAGATTTCTTTAAAACTTTCAGATGGAAAATGCCTAGAACTTTTGAGGCTGAATAATACCAAAATAGAAATTAAGGTTTATTTATTAGTACAAATGCTCCTTGTCTCTCTAAGAGCCCCCTTTCAAGATTTCTGGCAAGACCAGTGAAATTGTCGATTTTAGATTCCAGAAGGCATGCTTTAATTTCACTGCAATCTTTTCCTAGGGCACTCGTTTTCAAAATGCTCTCTCCCTTAGCCTAAAAATTTGTATTTATGATTTTGAAAACTTTTTTATGGTTCTCTAGCAACGCTAAGTTTGAAAGGATAAGATTTCCTGCTCCTGTTTTCTTACAAAACTGAAACGACGAAATAAGACGCGAATCTGCTGTAGACTGTCTCTTCATAGAATGTGAAATAGGCAGAAAGCCTAAAGGTGACATCCGTTTATAGGAAACTCAATGTCGAGAACAAGAATTGATTAAACGATAGGCCGGATTTTTATATACGTTTGGCTGTGATGTCAGGCTTAAGCGGGGTTGGTTGCTGTCTACAGATATAGCGACGTTCAAGCTGATTCAGGGAGAGTCGGATACTGCTCTGGATTAAACGATAAAACGGCACGTTTGGCACGCAGCAGTGAGCGAGTTACTGTGCCGTGTATCATAACATGCTAATAAGAACAGCGACCTGAGCTATCAAGAAGGCTTTAACAACTTATGCTATCGTTTCTTGATTCTTCATTACCCATCACAAACTTTAGTTTGCAGTCACCCAAAAACCCCCAAAAACTACAATCGCATGGACTTCTAATGAACCTGAATGCTACTTGTGCACTTTTGTGATTTCTCTAAAGTCATTCTTTGCAGCCCATAAACTAGATAGCGGCTTTGTTTCTGACCTCATCAGCGTAATGTCAAACGTGAGGATTCTATTAATGCAACTCAGTTGAACCCTGGAAGCTTTCTTGTAAAGAACCGAAACAACATGAACGTTCCATTGATGAGGTCTTTTAAATCATTTCAACTAAAAGGTACCGGGCTGAATTCTTTCTAAAAATGTACTCCTTAGTACCAAAAGTGCTGTTTGCCGACAAATGATTTGTAACTTAAGTACACGAGAAAAAACCATGAAATTGTCAAGCCATTGTACTGAATCACGAATTCAAGCCGAGGCATTTTCAAAAGGAATGACACCAAGTCTACAAAAAGCAGGATCAGAGAAACACCACCACGGTATCAACTATTACGAGAGCACATATGTGATTAACAAAAACTGTACACTTATTCCCTTGGTCCTAATACTTTTCAACCCTTAATTTACACAATTTTAAACTAGAGTATGCCATTTGAAAAGGAGTATGCCATGTGCATTTTTGTGATGCTACGATTCATTCGTCGTCGCGTTTAGTAGATATATTGGAAGTGTTGCAGACAAAGGGCAGATAACCTCCCATGAAAGGGACTGAGGATAATCGGTTCGGAGCAAACGCTTTATCACTGCGCGTAAAAATAACTGACAATAAATTGTCTAAAAGCCCCGTAAAGTTTTCTGGTTAAATCACGTACTGTGACACTAAAGGCGCTATACGACAACAATAGGACTAGAAATTCCAAATGATTGTGGTATCTTTAGATTTAGCGATGCGGTTATAAAATAGACTTGATGACCCAGGTGAATTAACTCTAAAATTTCACCCCTGAGATAATGAGCAAAAGTAACAAATTTACCTTCGTAGCAGTCATTTCGTTGCTAAATAACAGGAAATCCATTCAACTGGCAATCAAACTGAGGCCAATTAAACTGATGTTTGTGTCGTTCCACTGGACCTGTTTTATTTGCCAAGCGACAAATTACCTTTAGCGGCAAAAAATATAATTTTCGTTTTGCTTGCAGGAAAAGCTTAAGCTTTGAAATCTTGTTAGAGTTAACACATGGGGTCTGGTATTCATTCCAACTTGGGAAATTTTTTACGGACAAAAAGTTTAGAAAATCAGATTTAAAACTTTTCAATGTAATTCTAAAAATGAAGTTGATAGAAGACTGGTTATATAGAATAAAACTTTGCTTAAAGGCATAGATTTCCTTCAAATGTGTCAGCCTTTGAATGCTTAAATCTTTTTACCGCATAAATGATAATCTTGTCCAGTTTGTGACAAATATTGAGCCAACAGTTTCTCGGTTTCCAAAAGATCTATTTCGCTGTCGTAAGAGAGTCTAGGAATAAATGATATTTCAAAAGGTCGCTTTTTATCAAAAGAGTTTCTAGGTCTTGTTAGTCACCTAATGCAACGTATTTGAAGTTTAGGCGATATTTTCATCCACGGTTTTGCAGAATCCCAAAACAGCCAACCACCAAACAAGCCTATTTGCGCTTATGAAATCATAATTCTTAAATAATGAATTTTTTGTGTCAAAACACTCACTACGTTACAATCTGCAGGATATTATACTTGTCTTTTCAAGGATTATAAAAATCTTTAGTTTGTAATGTTCTTATGAAAGTTCCCTTTAGCAGAGGCAAGCTTTCCTCCTGCAAAATATGTTCAATGCGCGGTTCTATTCGTCGATCTTTATCGAGTTTTTTCCAAATCTTAATGAATTTCCAGCTGTATTTGTGACAAGGGTTTTGTTTGATGGTGACGTTCTAAATTGAAAATTGATATGTCTGTGTACCTGGTTTGTTTTTCGAGATTGCTTCGTTATCAAGTATCTTAACAGTAGCCCCCTTTTAAGTGAAATCCTTCTTGTATCCTTAAAAATTGTCATTGTTTCTCTGATTCTCTCAAAATGTTTCGTTTAGTCAAGGTAACGAACATAAAGTGTCCTTCCTCCTTTCTAAATCCCTCATTCGCAGCGTCTTCTCGCCAGATATTTCAATTATCTGAAGTGAATACCGGCGGAGCAGTCTTTGATGTATCATTCTTTCTTTATCCTAGATCAGTCATTTTATTCGTAAACTAATCGACTCAATACAAAGAATTATAACAGCGTCTGTATATTTGTAGACTTGAGAATGGGCCTGATCATATGACATTTCAGTCTTATATTATTTCAATTTTGCTAACCTTGGGTAATGCTCTCTCCTTAGAGCTGCACAGAAGTTTAATATCCCGGCCAAAAAGAAAGCTCGAAAACCTACAGGCCAATACAAATCTCACGCTGATATGGCACAAGAACCTGAAGAAGAAAAGCAATTATTTCCGACGAATTTCAGCCGATGTCTGAGCCGAATGCCCCCATCAAACCCACCCGGGTTGTTCAAATACATGGGGCGAAGAGTTGATGGCAAGGTATGCATCAATAATCGTTCCTATCTGCATTAAATAGAGCATCTCACAGATTTCTAAAAAAGTGGAGACCCAAGAAGCTAGATTCAATTTGAGTCAGCTTTTTATATTTGCACCTCATATATACCAAATTTCCCCTGAATTAAATCTTATTCACAATGATGCCAGATGCCTTTGTCAAGCCCGATCACCGCTTATAAATCTTAGTCCATCGAGTTTGGCTGCTTAACATCAATGCCATTTTTAGAATTATTTACGACGTTTGACATTTCTTATACCAATCCTCGATTCTTTCCATTGGGTGTTAAAACACAGGTTTAAAAGCAATGCTGTTGACAACGCCTTTTTAAAGTAGTTTGGTGGTTGTCATATGGCTTTCTATTCTTTAATTTCCCTTTAGTATTCCTGCTCTTTTTCACAGGTAATGATTTATTTGTGTTGGAAAGCCTTTTCCTAGATTTTCCTAATGATTATTGAGTGAGAAATTCTTTAAACGGCATCTTTTCTTTCATTTGAAAGTAACAACTCAATCATAATGGTTTTTGTTGTTGGAATAGAAGTTCATAACCTTAAAATGTCATTTGGGACTTCAGGGTCCCCGTAGAGAAAGACAAAACGTAATTAGGAAAATAGGGTTGTTGATTTTTGTTATTCCCAGAAGAAAATGTATAAATTTATTTAACGTCTTGAAGGTCCCAGCAGATTTATCTTAAATGTGAATAGATTTAAACATTTTTGTTAGCGTATTTCTGCTGCAAGGCAAATCCATCAAATTGATAGACTGTGTCAAACGCTCCGTTTAGTTGTTGTTCAAGAGTTATTACAGATTAATCCTGTTTTATCAACTACACTTTGTCATTTCAATTGACACCCTCTATGCAATAATCTTCAATTCAAGAAGAAAAGTCCAAAATTTTGATTTGATTTAAGTGAAACGATACTTTATTAAATTTCCGATACAGCGATTAGGATTTGGTTTCCCCTTATTGAGTTTATTAACCACAAAATTCTTATTAATTAAGTACCACGGTCCTTTCGGATGTAGACCTCCCAAGAGCAGTAAATGCCAGTTTAAGTAGAAAGTTTTCATCCCCCATTCAAACTATTTCTTTTTCGGATATCCAGGCCCCCATTTTTCGTAACAGCTTTCAATGCCTGTCTTTTTCCAAATTTTCTTAAGTTATCTTGTGTGTTTTGTATTGCAGGTCAAAATCATGCTCCGCATTGCCGCCAGTCCGTCTGATAATGGCAGCTCTGTTCCGCTCCTTCGTGTCGACCAAAGACGAAAGCAAGTCACTCTTTCAGAACCAAAGGACAAGGAAGATGAAACCTTAAAGTCGCTGGGCCTTTCATCGGCCCCAAAGTTGTTTACCTTCGATGCAATTTTTGAGTCTTCAGCAACGAAGGTAGATAGAAAGCTAGTTGCCAATAACTGAATACCTGCAATAAAAAGTTTTTTGTTCTAATTAATTAGCTGGCCATGAAGTGTTGACAATTACTTTATTCCTATAATATTTCTTTTTTCCAAGCTGCTATAACCAGGAGACAGGAAAGATCATTGTCTATCATAAATTGCCAATCTTTCTTCGTTTTATGGTTCTTTAATAAACAGAAAGTAAATTCCACATTTCTCTTTTAGACTGAGATTTGCTCTTCGTCCCTCCTTGATGTCCTCCACTCTGTTATCAATGGTGGGGATGGATGTCTTCTTGTTTATGGTGCAAGTGGTTTAGGTATGGTAATTTCTCCATTTTCCTCACCTTACCAAGTTTTCCCTAACAAAAGCCCTTGCTTGCTGCTTTTACATTCTTTTTAATTGATTATGAAATTATTTTTAAATGCTTATCTTTAAATCGTATGAATCTTGAAGGTTTTAGAGACTACTTATCTGATAAATCTTTAGGCAAATCGAACTAATGATTTTTCCTGGAGCTTTTTTTTATTGCTAATTATTATGTTTTCAGGTAAAACCAACACAATGATCGGGAAAGATGATTCCACACAATCACTCGGCGCAATACCATGTGCAGTATCATGGTTGTACAATTTAATCGAAGATAGTAAACACAGGTACGTGAAACTCGAATCTGGACGAATTTTCCATTCAAGACTTTTACTAAAATGAAATTTTAGATTGCATGTTCAAGCAGCATCGCTATGTATCCTCATTATACTTATTCTCACTGCCAATTTATGTTGCTGCACTTGCAGCTTTCTTTATTCTGCATCATTTTGCAATCTTTTGAAAATGGTGTATTTTTCTCCTTGGTAGAACTGGCGCACGATTCTCGGTTCGTGTTTCTGCCGTAGAAATTGTCGGAAGATCAGAGAATCTTAAGGATCTGCTGTCAGAGCAGGCATCAGGTTGGTATTTCATGAGCAAGATTACCTTGAGACGATTCTGATACCACAGTTGAGCACCGCGTGAAACATACTAGCGTTTTACTTGCATTGAGAAGTTCTGTTGTTAATACTATCGCTTACAACAAACAATTTCAGGAGCTGTATCGTTTTGATATATTTGAGAGGCTGTTGTTGAAAATTGCTTTTGATTAAAGCCTTGTAAATGATTAAAGCTTTTTAAGTGATATCACATTGTTTTTGTCATTTCACCTCTAATGATATCATTGAATAACACTTTTAGGTGCAAGCAGCACTAGTAGTAATGGAACATCTCCTGGGATTTACCTACGCGAGGACCCGATCGGCGGCGTTCAGGTGGGAATTGTCTTCTGGACAATCTCATTTTCTCTTTTTGAATAACGTAACAAAAAACGGCACTTTTCTAGTTTTTGTTTTGGATGTTTATAAAATCTCTTTAGGATTTAAAAGTAGAAGCAGTTTATGATTTCATAAAAACAGTTTTAGTGAATATTTGTACTAAAACTGCAATTCATTACGCAATACGTTGTTTTTAGTCCTATACCGTCGTTTATTCGCTAATTTTCGTTTCCTCTCTTTTGCTGAATCTCACTGTATATTATTCTATCCAATAGCTATCAAACCTGAGTGAACTTCGAGCACCTACCGCTGACAAAGCATCCTTCTTTTTGGACGCTGCGCTTGCTGCTAGAACAACCGTGCCTGTGAACAGCAAAGGTAGATAACCTTGTTTTTATCATAAATAATTGGAATCATCGCAAAGCTTCGAAGGATATTGGGGATCAACATATGATAGGGTTTATTTTCCCCAAGGCTATCATTTGAGCCTTGTACTTAGCAGCGATATAGGTTCCCAAGGGAGCAAATCTCTTTCTTACTTCGCCCCTTGAGATGTTCTTTAACGCTAATTCGATTCTACGAATATCAACAGCTTTTACAAGGCCTAAAACGGCTGCTTTTCAATCTTGTCTCTTAGCTTCGTACGGTTTCAAGATGATTCTTAGAAACCAACAACGTTGCGACAGCTATTAACGGTTTAGCCGATGATATACATTAGACACTGAATCAGTCCAAAAAGCAGCTAAACTATTTAATCGCTAATTGCTGAATGGATTTTAGTTCAAAGTAAATCGTAGCACAAGATTCATGTACAGCTGAGCGCTTCTTTGCATGGTTTTGTCGTTTATCTGTAACTAAAATTGTCATGTCCAGACAAGAAATTTTATGGAACCTATATGTCATGTTGCTTTTTTAAGAAAACTAGTTGTCATATTTGTGGCGCATGTTTTTCCTGAATCCTAAACCGCGGCTTTTCATATATTCGCGATGAAATTCATTTCGTCTTGTTTCTGTTGAATGCATTCTTTGCATTTCTCGACTTTGAAGCGATCTTTTTTAATGATCCTTTTCTGCTTCTAGTCAAAACTTCGCGATCTTTCTATTCTTAGTTAACTCAACTGTTCCGATCACTCTATTTTTAATTCTCTCCTAATATCGCATTTTTGTGACCTTAAGCTTCTAGCAATTATTTACATTCATTGGCTACCTCAAATCTTCTTAGTATGAAGCTTCTAACCTATAGACTCCGTTTAATCCTAGATTTCCCAAATATCAATGCATGTGCTACAGCTTTTTAATTCGATCGCTCATAGCCAAATCCAGCAAGCGAATCGACCTATAATATTTACATTTCCGCGTCGCCATTTATCGTGCCTAACATAGGCCTGCAGTCGTGTTTGTAAATAACTTTCACGATTTAAAGTCTTCCTTGTAAGTCGAATTCACTAAAAACTCACTTTGTGATCACATTAAATTCATCTGTTTGATAAGATTTCGAAAAAGCTCTTCTAAATTTAATTCGGTTGTTACATTTAAATAAGCCATCGCAATTTTTGATATGATATTGTGTTGCCTTTGCATTTCCATCTTATAACACCTAGACTTTACAGCTGTATTTGTTAAAATGCTCCCTGCTTATACTTTATTGCCTAATTCACAATCAACAACTTACTGGAATCTATCTACCTAGTTAGTGATGTTTCAACTTCATCAATTTTCTCGCTACAGAATCACTTGACATCACTGAGCACCAGGGAAGTCACATGATTTTCACCCTGCACGTTTACCAGTATCGTATCGACAAAACAACTGGAAGAGGAGGAGGTACGCATATTAATGTTGTGAATTACTTCATTCCAAACTTTAAGCTCGTTATTTTTTTGCCTAATCGCAACTGCTTCCTCGTCTAACAATCTTTGATTTTATTCTAGTCCACGGAGGGCGATCAAGATTGCACTTGATTGATCTCTCGGCATGGCCTAAAAACTCCTTCAACGATGGCACGTATCATTCTGCACCATCCCAAGCTGCTCTTGGCAAGATTCTTCTTTCTATGCTGAATGGAACAAAGCAAGTTTCCCACAAGTAAGTGTACTTTAAGCAAGTTGATTTTAAACTTCTGTATAATAAGAAATCTGGGCAAGACACATTTAGAACTTACAAAAGCTATAGTGTATGTATTACCTATAAATGCATTGCAATTTCGGTGTGACTTAGAACTATCCTGGCCTAGACACCAAAGCATGTTTAGCTCTGCCCTTACGGTATCTAGCCCTTTACGAGAGACCGGTAAGAAGTACTACCTATTCTTATGTTATACGACTGGCTCAAATTCGTAACTCGGCAATGTGTCTATTGTTGATTTTAGGGACAGCAAAATTGCTCGCCTGCTGAAAGACTCTGTTGGAAACTTGACTTGCAGAACGACTATTATAAACCACGTTTCGCCGGACGAAGATCGCTACTCGGAAAGTCTAGCAACTTTAGAAATGGCATCAAAAATTAGTCGCTCGAGGAGAAGAAAGAATAAGGTAGATGCAACGAAACCTTGTCTGCTTAAAGAATGCTGTACAAAAACAGCGTAATCCTCTCTCTTCAAATCTTGCATTTTTTAGCCTTTTTTAGATCCGGTAATCTAGGATATTCGAAATGATGGCTGAAAGTAAATAACTATTTTCCTCCCTGCTATGTTCTAAATGACCTTGCAAACAGAGATCAATGTGGAAACCTTTAGTTTAATACGAAACAAAGGTTGATGGAAATCCCTATGTTTTAACGGCGACATTGGCTTTAACTGGAACTAACCACAGACGTTTTACCATACCAAATGTTTGTCAATTTGAGAAATTTTTTTCAGGGTCTTGTCTTACAAATGTAAGGTTCCCAGGACCTTTGTTGGTGCTAGAATCAAGATTTGTTTGACCGAGGCTTTCACATAAAAGTCTCGTTAATGTATTGGCGAATAAAGCTCGATTATAGATGATTTTTGTGTCTATTAGTACAACTCAATTTATGTTAATGTATTCGGCCAAATGGAGCTACTAACGATTGTTATTACATATCATCACCGCTCCTAAGTAACTCTGTTTCGCAGTTTTTGCAGTTTTTTGTCTAAACGTTCTTGACATGTTTCTTTATTTTTTTGTAGTTTAATTTTTTGTTATTCTAATTACATACACGTAATTCACTTTAATCAAATCTCTTTACAGTACTGCAGTGCAAGCTCCTCCGGTGGAGAGAGCTCCTGCGATGAGGGCAAGCTGAGCAAACGCCTGCCACGCCCACCAGCAATTCGAACATGTGGCATTGACGTTGGGACGAAGCTCGAAGTTAGTGATTACACATCAAGTGCAGGAGAAGATTCTTGCGATACAGTTATCTACGTTGGGCCTAATGGACGCATCAGCGATCAAGATCTGACGGACAATGAAGGTCCTCCAATCGAGAGCGTATCAACAAACACGAACAGTATTTTGCTTCCCACGTGCATGGAAGTCGAGCGCGAACCTACACCGCCTCCGGTGCAGAGAAAAGTCAACATTGTGAAACCAATGCCGGTTTCAGCTAGCAGTCTGAGCGACGCGTCAGTTTTTTCCGACGATAACCAGAGATCACCATCTCCAATTCATGTAGATAATACTCCTAGTTTGTCCAGTACAATTAAGCCCCGTATTGGCGACTTCATAATGTCCGATTGTGAAGATTTCGACGGTAGAAGATCGCCAAACTTTGGGCCTAGAATTGGAGCAATGATTGATGTAAGGGGATGCAGTGATAAAGCGGATCTAGAAGCTGAAAATACGGTGTCACTTAACAATGATGATTGCTTGCCAACGGGAGAAACAGACGTTGAAGCGAGGCATGATAGTGTCTTTTGCGAGACCGATGAGGATCGTATCGATCTTTGTTCTGCTATTAAGTCGTCTCGACAAGGTTTGAAATATGACATAAATGCCAATGAGAAGTTAACTTCAAAGGATGACGAGGTTATTGAAGTATTCGTAGACGATGAACAAAACAAAAATTCGTTAGAAGAGGACCTTCAATATGGTAACTTAGATGAAAACAGTAAAAGTATTGTTTCAGAGATAATTGCAAAAACGAGACCTAAAGTCGATTACTTCCAGCATGAAGTAGACGAAGATGAGCTTTCGTATCTCCACATGGGACCTGTGACTGAGAAGGAGCTTCGAAAGTCTGAAAGGAGAATTAAAAAGCTGCTAAAAGGAGGCCTTATTGATATGAGCCATATTCATCGAAGTCGGGATGTCAACGGAGAATCAACAAGCTATATGTCGGAATGTGAAACAGATTACGCCAGGCCTGTAGTTAAATCAGAGAGGAAAGAATCGAGTGGCTACTCTTCGGCACCTGAAACCGAAAATCGTCGACGTAGAATACAGAGAATCTTTAAGAAATCATTCGAAGCAGCTGATGCGAAAATGCAGCCCGAAGCACTGAGGGAAGGATCGCGCGCAACACCAAGGTCGTTATCGCCAAATAAGCGTTTAAGTGCGGAGGAAACGAGGAGTCTATTGAAAGACTTTGTTGCAAAGAAGATCGAAGAAAGAGCTCTTTCGCCACAAAGAGTTGAAAGGAACACAAATCAAGAAAGTGACTTCGTTGATCAAACAGAATCTTTTGTCCCGTCCTCATTCGCGCAGGTCAAATACGTTCCTACGTGCAAAGCAAATATCACGAGTACCAAGTTTTGTCGTGGAAGTCTTAGCAGCGTGCAGTCATCGGAGGCAAACTCGTTCAGCCCCCCTGCATCAGATACAAGCTATGATAAAGCAGACACGATCAGTATGGCCTCGTATGCGGGTAGCGAAGATAGAAATGAGGTTCCAGGGCTTGGTGGTGTGGCAGGCCGGCGAAAACGAAGTCCGGTTAAAATACATTATCGTTGGTCCACTGTTTTCGAAGAGGACGAAAGATCGAAGCAAAATAATCAAAAAGCGACTAGCAGTACGGATAAACAAACTCCAGAAGGGAAAAAGTCGAAATCGGGCAAAAAGACTGAGACGATCGTCAAACCAAGCCCATGTAAATCACCCAAGGTTGGATCGAAAATGTCTAAACAAGAGAAGAAACGGGAGAAGACAGAAAAACAAATCGCAAGCTCTTCGCGGACATTGAAAAGCTCTCGTTTGCATGTAGATGATGTCGGAAACAGCATTCATTCAGTAAGTGGTCTGAGTGAGCTGAGCGAAAGCAGCGGAATTGCTAGTAATGATAACTCCAGTTTGTCACAACACAGCATCCAGTGCAGTCCATCAGGATCGATGAGGGAAACATGTGTTGCTGCAAGTCAATCGCCGATCTCACCACGGACACGAAGATGGTTTTTCAGGTAACAAACATCTTTGTTTGTGTACTCGTAACAGACACGTATATACCGGGATATGGGGGGTGTCATTCCCCCCTCAATCTTTGAAAATCTTTGAATTGGTGGGAAGTTAAGGAAAATCGTAATTCCAATGCTTATTTTCGTCGGATATCACAATCTTTTTTCTAAGTGCTCCTTGGTTTAATTTTATGTCTTTCCTCGTTCTGTATCCATACAGAGATACTTCCAGAAGATCTAAAGCTGTGTCTGCGGATCGTCTCCTACTTACCCGCCAGAACCTTGACAATTGTTTTGTTGTTAATCAAAGTCGTGTTTTTCTTTACAGTCGAAAGCCCCGATCCAGCGGTTACGTTAGTGATGGTAATGTCACCGATTCGTCGAGAGCTTCTTCACGTTCGAAAAGACTTTTTGGCTCCAAGTCAAGTAGGTGCCTTTTTATTAGAACTCTAGTGTCATAACTTAATTTTATACTTGGTATTAAAATTTCTTTGACTAGGAAAACTTTTAACCTTGACGGTTTACTCGCTTCGAATTTTTGTCTTGTCTAATCTCAGATTTGATGTTTTCTGTGCAACGTCCTTGTTCAAAGCAAAATGACCCTGTGGTCGTGTTTTATAATCGTAATTGTTTTACTATGCGTTTTCTTTGACACGTAACAAATCTTCATATGATGCAAAGTTAAGCTTTTGATAAGAGCAAGCTTTTGAACCTTTACAATATTTTCAAATGACTTCACTCCTCTGCAGAATTATCAGTTGGCAACAGCAGCGGCTACGAAAGTATGCGAACTGACAATGCATCAGGGGCCGAGAGTGCTTGCGAGCTAGACGGATCGGGACAACGAAAGAAGAAGAGATTTTTAGGTTAGTTGAACTTTCTCTAAGCATCAAATTTTAGGCCAATTTTCCTCAGTTAAGACTTCAGTCAGCCAGTTCATGATAAATGAGGTATTTGATATATGG
Source organism: Rhopilema esculentum (assembly GCF_057945365.1). Classification (NCBI taxonomy): domain Eukaryota; kingdom Metazoa; phylum Cnidaria; class Scyphozoa; order Rhizostomeae; family Rhizostomatidae; genus Rhopilema; species Rhopilema esculentum. Next base: position 2,056,366 of record NC_142826.1, on the reverse strand, counting down.
AATTTTGTTTTATAGGATTCCGAAGACGTTCCTTGTCTGATCTTTCAAAACGAGGCAGATCCAAGAGGTCGTATTGGATCGATAACCCAGCCAGCGATAATGAAGGAGTGGAATACACCGTATACCAGATTGAGGATATCGAAGGAAGGCTGTCGTCTCCCAAATCAGAGGTATTTATTTTCTCGTTTTATCCATGGGCCTGATTTTTCGATAAATGTAGCATGGCGATCTTCTGTTTTGGAAATTATGGCATGGCTCTCTTCAACTCTTTTTGTAGCATTGCTAAAATGCATTTTAGTACACACAATGATTGATAAGCACGAGTTTTTAATGTCCCAGTTTTTGCAATATATTCTCTTTCCCTTGTGATTGATGTTTCCTTCTCTTTCTATTGGCTGAAGCTGATATTTTGCCTTTTATTTCAGCGATCAAATATGGGAGCTCGATCAAATCGAAAGCTTTTAGAAAATCATCGTCGTCGTGTTCTTGGTTTAACACAAGAAAGGTCTGACTTGGAAACAGAGCTGGACCAAGCCATGAACAGACTGATGCTTGAAAAGGATAAATACAAGGTCATTAAAGGTAGAATTTAATATCCAGCTCTTATTTAAATACTCTTTTTTCTCTAAGAGAAGTTTTGTCTCTAAGTTTTAATGCTTCAGGAAGTTTTGATGGCAAGAGTTGCAAGTTAAAGGCAATATGTCCCGATGCATTTCGATGGCAATTTAAATTTCCCATGGGTTGATCTACACAATAACCTATTGTTCTGTACCCAGTCGGCAATGCGAGGCTAATACTCAATATTTTCTCAATCATAAATGCACTGCAAAGCCTATAGTCAAGTCTGAACGACTGACTGACGGGACATAGTGCCCTTAAAAATGCTTCCAGAGAGCTGAAATGTCCTTTTTTCAAGATGAATGAAAACGTTTAACCAGTTAATTTATCAAAGTATGCCTAACACAGCTGGAGTTGTCTCCACTATTTATACGAAAACACTCGAAAACTTCATAAACAGTTTTCTTTACCAAAAGAATATTTCGATTATGTATAAAGACAAATTTACATGATTTTAAAGCTTCTCTATTTGAAGTAAAATAAATCAAATGCTATCCGTTTTGAAAACTACTGTTTATCGGCCTGTCATTAAGTGCTCGATGCCTGAAACCCATAGAAGCAACATAGAACCGTATATGCACCAAAAAGTGTTCTATCCGTTTTGTAATAATTCGTTATTAATTTCTTACAGGATCCGAAAACCTGGACCCAAATCATCCGCAATATGCCGATGAGCTTGAGAGAGAGATTGGCCTCTTTCAGAAGCGGTTGCGCGTCTTAAAGGCTCATTTAGAACTGATCACGTGTTTTGACAAGAAGCGACAAAGAAAGACGACTGTAATCTGAATGGTTTTGCTACGGATTTCGAGTATTATTCGTTTGAATTAAATTTTTAAGTGGACGAGTGATTTAAATTCTTTGACAATAGTGTGAAAGTTAGGTCTTAGTGTTGACAAAAATTGTTGCTATTTGACATGTTGTATTTTAAATCATTGCTATGAGTTAGTTGTATGACGACTGGTGATATCTTCATTTGACCATTGACACAGCTTGTTTAACCTGATTGCGGATAAGGAGCAGATTATTTCATGCTTATCAAAGCAGTGGCAAATGAATACGAGAGTGTGTATTAATCTCTTCCTATGACAAACTACATGTGGGTATGGCAAAGATTTTCCGTTGTGAAAGAATAAATATCATTTGGTTAGTGGCTTAAGCGATGTTTTAAGCTTGAAAAAATATTACTAGCAGAGCGTTTTAGAGTCCAGTGTGATGTGCTTGCTTTTACCAAGAAACATTTCACAATAACAAGCCTATCCGATTATCAAAACATCTGAAAATTGTTCCCCACTAGATTTAAGTAGCATGAGCTTGTAACTTCTCCATGGAAACATTGATTTCTTTTATTTAATAAATTATTATGTTTTCTTTCCTTTTAAAGTCTCTTATTCAGCCATAAGGTTATGAGGTTTGTTGTTAGCGACCTTCAAAACACTTTTTCTCTATTCATTTCCATATGTATGAATTTGCAAACTTACAGACACAAAGATAAAACCACTCCGTGCATAAGCTCTACCAGTTTCGACATTCGGAAACCTATGAAGCGAATATTTCATTATTTTACGTTTTTATCAAACATTACTGATACTTGTTAACTTAAATTTTGACTATTTCAAAGTTATGTTATCAACCACTTTATTGTAAATTATCTTCTTCGACAACTTTAAAATATATATATAAATACATAGATTTAATTAAGTAATTTTAGTTTTTTATATTTCATGTAAAAAGAATTTCTTTTGTTTACGTATCTTTCGTTTTTTAATAAACAGATTTTTCAATACCTTGTGTTTTAATCTTCACAAGTTATATGAAGAAATACTAATGTCTAAATGGTGTTTATTGTCTTGCCTAATTCATTTATAATTTCGAGAGGAACTCACAACACAGACTACTTTTATGATATCTTTTGATAAATTTATGGATATTCTGCAAAAATTGTTTCATCAAACGATTTTTCATCAAAAGGGCAAGCCATTAGCCTTGCATAAATGGCAATTTGGAGTGTACAATTTTTTCGTTAAAAAATGGCTTAAACTAATGTCTTAGATAGTAAACACAATGTTGAACAACAGAAATAAAAGATATCTTGCATCCCAAAGACCTAAATGGCCTGAATTTAGAATGTTCGATTTTTCATCAAAAAGGCAAGCCTATAGCCTTGCAAAAGTGGCAGTTTTGTGGTGAAAATTTTTTTGTTAAAAATTTCCTTAAACTAACGTCTTAGATAGTAAACACAATGTTGAGCAACAAAAATAAAAGATAACTTGCATCCCAGAGTCCAAAATGTCTGAATTTAAAATGTTCGATTTTTCATCAAAAAGGCAAGCCTATAGCCTTGCAAAAGTGACAGTTTTGTAGTGAAAATTTTTTTGTTAAAAATTTCCTTAAACTAACATCTTAGACAGTAAAAATAATGTTGAACAAAAGAAATAAAAGATAACTTGCATCCAAAAGTACTTAATGTCTGAATTTTAAATTTTTGATTTTTCTTCAAAAAGGCAAGCCTATAGCCTTGCAAAAGTGGCAGTTTTGTAGTGAAAATGTTTTTGTTAAAAACTTCCTTAAACTAACGTCTTAGAGAGTAAACACAATGTTGAACAACAGAAATAAAAGATAAATTGCATCCAAAGGACCTAAATGGCCTGAATTTAGAATGTTCGATTTTTCATCAAAAAGGCAAGCCTATAGCCTTGCAAAAGTGGCAGTTTTGTAGTGGAAATTTTTATGTTAAAAACTTCCTGAAACTAACGTCTTAGACAGTAAAAATAATGTTGAACAACAGAAATAAAAGATAACTGGCATCCCAAAGTCCAAAATTTCTGAATTTAAAATGTTCGATTTTTCATGAAAAAGGCAAGCCTATAGCCTTGCAAAAGTGACAGTTTTGTAGTGAAAATTTTTTTGTTAAAAATTTCCTTAAACTAACGTCTTAGAGAGTAAACACAATGTTGAACAACAGAAATAAAAGATAACTTGCATACAATAGTACTAAATGTCTGAACTTTAAATGTTCGATTTTTCTTCAAAAAGGCAAGCCTATAGCCTTGCAAAAATAGCAACTTTTTAGTGAAAATTTTTTTGTTAAAAACTTCCTTAAACTAACGTCTTAGATAGTAAACACAATGTTAAACAACAGAAATAAAAGATAACTTGCATCCAAAAGTACTTAATGTCTGAATTTTAAATGTTTGATTTTTCTTCAAAAAGGCAAGCCTATAGCCTTGCGAAAGTGGCAGTTTTGTAGTGAAAATTTTTGTGTTAAAAACTTCCTTAAACTAACGTCTTAGACAGTAAAAATAATGTTGAACAACAGAAATAAAAGATAACTTGCATCCAAAAGTACTTAATGTCTGAATTTTAAATTTTTGATTTTTCATCAAAAAGGCAAGCCTATAGCCTTGCAAAAGTGGCAGTTTTGTAGTGGAAATTTTTATGTTAAAAACTTCCTTAAACTAACGTCTTAGACAGTAAAAATAATGTTGAACAAAAGAAATAAAAGATAACTTGCATCCAAAAGTACTTAATGTCTGAATTTTAAATTTTTGATTTTTTTTCAAAAAGGCAAGCCTATAGCCTTGCAAAAGTGGCAGTTTTGTAGTGGAAATTTTTATGTTAAAAACTTCCTTAAACTAACGTCTTAGACAGGAAAAATAATGTTGAACAAAATAATTAAAAGATAGCTTGCATCCAAAAGTACTTAATGTCTGAATTTTAAATTTTTGATTTTTTTTCAAAAAGGCAAGCCTATAGCCTTGCAAAAGTGGCAGTTTTGTAGTGGAAATTTTTATGTTAAAAACTTCCTGAAACTAACGTCTTAGACAGTAAAAATAATGTTGAACAAAATAATTAAAAGATAGCTTGCATCCAAAAGTACTTAATGTCTGAATTTTAAATTTTTGATTTTTCTTCAAAAAGGCAAGCCTATAGCCTTGCAAAAGTGGCAGTTTTGTAGTGGAAATTTTTATGTTAAAAACTTCCTTAAACTAACGTCTTAGACAGTAAAAATAATGTTGAACAACAGAAGTAAAAAGTAACTTGCATCCAAAAGTACTTAATGTCTCAGTTTTAAATTTTTGTTTTTTCTTCAAAAAGGCAAGCCTATAGCATTGCAAAAGTGGCAGTTTTGTAGTGAAAATTTTTATGTTAAAAACTTCCTTAAACTAACGTCTTAGACAGTAAAAATAATGTTGAACAACAGAAATAAAAGATAACTGGCATCCCAAAGTCCTAAATGTCTGAATTTAAAATGTTCGATTTTTCATCAAAAAGGCAAGCCTATAGCCTTGCAAAAGTGGCAGTTTTGTAGTGAAAATTTGTTTGTTAAAAATTTCCTTAAACTAACGTCTTAGATAGTAAACACAATGTTGAACAACAGAAATAAAAGATAACTGGCATCCCAAAGTCCTAAATGTCTGAATTTAAAATGTTCGATTTTTCATCAAAAAGGCAAGCCTATAGCCTTGCAAAAGTGGCAGTTTTGTAGTGAAAATTTGTTTGTTAAAAATTTCCTTAAACTAACGTCTTAGATAGTAAACACAATGTTGAACAACAGAAATAAAAGATAACTTGCATCCCAAAGTCTTAAATGTCTGAATTTAAAATGTTCGATTTTTCTAAAAAAGGCAAGCCTATAGCCTTGCAAAAGTGGCAGTTTTGTAGTGAAAATGTTTTTGTTAAAAACTTCCTTAAACTAACGTCTTAGAGAGTAAACACAATGTTGAACAACAGAAATAAAAGATAACTTGCATCCCAAAGTCCTAAATGTCTGAATTTAAAATGTTTGATTTCTCATTAAAAAGGCAAGCCTATAGCCTTGCAAAAGTGGCAGTTTTGTAGTAAAAATGTTTTTGTTAAAAACTTCCTTAAACTAAGGTTTCAGAGAGTAAACAAAATGTTGAACAACAGAAAAAAAGGTAACTTGCATCCCAAAGACCTAAATGGCCTGAATTGAAAATGTTCGATTTTTCATCAAAAAGGCAAGCCTATAGCCTTGCAAAAGTAGCAGTTTTGGAGTGAAAATTTTTTGCTAAAAACTTCCTTAAACTAACGTCTTAGAGAATAAACACAATGTTGAACAACAAAAATAAAAGATTTCTTGCATCCAAAGGACCTAAATGGCCTGAATTTAAAATGTTTGATTTTTCATCAAAAAGGCAAGCCTATTGCCTTGCAAAAGTGGCAGTTTTGTAGTGAAAATTTTTGTGTTAAAAACTTCCTTAAACTAACGTCTTAGAGAGTAAGTTCTGCTTCCTCTCTTCCTTTGCCAGCGTGACTGTGGAGCTAGCTTTGACGTGGGAAAGGAGGACGTAGAGCAGGCGCGGATCTAGACAGGCTGCACAGGAGAGCTTTTTCTCCGTGAATCTTGAATTTCTATCCAATATGTCAACTGCAACAACTGCTGAATTTCTCCCTGACTGACTACAGTTCCTCTGTTTGAATAATTGAACCCCCACACAATTTCTTAATTTCATAAATTTTCATTATTAACAATATTT